>NW_027172175.1:60000-65000 GCF_036898095.1 Palaemon carinicauda | reverse complement strand
TCCTTGGGTGATGCGGAGGAGTCCTCGAAAGATTCCTCCGCCGTTTCCTCCGAATCCTGCTTCTCTCTCTTGGATGTTAACGTTACTGAGTTCTGCTTCCTTAGCCTTCGTAAGTGCTGTCCTCCGGCAGCGTTACCACCAACACCCGGATCTTGGCACAGTCTGTGGTAACGGCCCCTTCCACTCCTAGAGGTCGTGATTTCCTCGGACGGCCTCAAGCAGCTTTGGAGGCGCCCACACTTCCCCGGAGCCTCTCATTTTTTCTACTACTGCTGCTTTTCAACCTTAAGTCTTGATGAAGTCGATTCTCAGGGATACTATTTAGCCTGTAATGACAGATTAATGCATAAAGTTATTAACACAATGACAACATTAAAAGCAATCCAAGAGGTTAATAAAAAACTATTCAACTTCATTTCACATAGCTTATATACCACTCTCACTACGCAATTTGCACTTCCGAAGAACACTTGATTATGAGACACAAAACACTAGCGACACAATTTGACGATCTTTTGATTTCACCAATTTATCCGCTGTTTGGTAATCACATCGGTATTTAATATACACAGCAGGCCAAGGTACCAACAACCACTTTAGATGGAAAATATAAAATCAACAAAATTGGAACATTATGTGCCAACTATCATTGCTTTTTAAGCTTATTCTTACATTTCTTCTAAAATCAACCCACTTTGTGACATAAAATAAAAACAAATTAAGAGAAAATTAAAATTTCGTACGTATAATTACCTCCTAAGTTTAATACGAAAAGCCTGATTACGTATTTGTTTTCAAGACTTCAGACTTATTAATGTACCTAATTTCTTTTTCTGTCAATTGAGTATGTCTTGCAAGCCTTTCACCAAAACACTTTTATCTGTCTTCTACAATTCCCAAAGAAACCTAAAATGCCCTACTCATAACACAAGCTGACAGAAACGTGTGAATAAAGGCTTTTTTATGAGCTAGAGAGTTGTGAAAAGCTGCACTGTCTGGGGAAAGATTTTTATTAAATGTCTCTGCGATCTAAATGGGCTACTTAGATATTGTAATGGAGACAAGACAGCTGGCAGGACAATTACAAAAACTTGTGATAAAGAAAAAATGCCCAAAGAGAAATTTTATATATATATCTAAATATTTACGGGTCAATGACCTTTATCGTACATGAAAGATGTGCGTCATATGATTTTGAATCGTTATTTGTATTGAACATCAACTCCAGTATATACCAAATATATATATGTATGTACATACTAGTGTACGCGACCTATAAAAAATGATTGCTAAGTATTTTGATAAATATGCAAACACACACAACTCCTCTCACAAGGGTATGACTATTACCTCTCCCTTTACCCGAGGCATGGGGAGAGCTGAGCGTGAACGAAAATATATATACATGATTCTACATACTGTACATACTCAGACACTTGCTCATTATTGAGGGGAATACTGTATGTATATGTGTGTGTATATATATATATATATATATATATATATATATATAGAGAGAGAGAGAGAGAGAGAGAGAGAGAGAGAGAGAGAGAGAGAGAGAGAGAGAGACCCAAACCACTGTTCAATTATCTACCTGAGGAAGCAAAGACTCCTATTACATAAAAAAGTTAATAATGAATCAGAATAAGTAATATCCAATCACAGTGCCTGATCAATACAGCTGGATTTTTCCACCAATAGGAAAGCTTCATACAATATATTGGAACGAATTTTCCACCAATCAGAGAACAGATTGACCCACCATTATGAGACTCCTACACAGACAGACAGACATACAGACGTGACTGATCACGTGACCCGGTATGTGAGGGAAAAGGGGAGATGTAATTAAGGCCTATTTAAGCGAGGGGGGAATTCGTGGGGGAATTGATGGGGAAGATTAGGATGTTAGAATGGAATTTGGGGTATTCGGGGAACTTGTGAGGAGGCAATTGAGAAGTTTGGGGAATTTGTTGGGGAATTTAGTGACTTGAGAGAACTAATGCATGGCAATTAGGTATCCAGGGATCTGATGGTGGGGAATTTCAAGCGATTTGAGAGTAATTTGGGGAATTATGGGGAATAAATTTAGTGGATTTTACAGTGATTTGAGGAATTGTGGGGAATAAACTTAGGTGATTTGATTTATTTGGGGAATTGTGGGGAATAAACTTAAAGGATTTGAGTGATTTGGGGAATTGTGGGGAATAAACTCAAAGATATTTGAGTTATTTGGGGAATTGTGGGGAATAAACTCAAAGATTTGAAAGTAATTTGGGGAATTGTGAGGAATAAACTTAGGGGATTTGAGTTATTTGGGGAATTGTGGGTAAGAAACTAGGGATATTTATGATTAATTTGGGGAATTGTGGGGAATAAACTTAGGTGATTTGAAAGTAATTTGGGGAATTTTGGGGAATAAACTTAGGTATTTGATTTATTTGGGGAATTGTGGGGAATAAACTCAAGAGATTTGAGTTATTTGGGGAATTGTGGGGAATAAACTAAGGATATTTTAGAGTAATTTGGGGAATTGTGGGGAATAAACTTAGGTGATTTGAAAGTAATTTGGGGAATTGTGGGGAATAAACTAAGGTGATTTGAAAGTAATTTGGGGAATTGTGGGGAATAAACTAAGGATATTTGAGTTATTTGGGGAATTGTGGGGAATAAACTAAGGTGATTTGAAAGTAATTTGGGGAATTTTGGGGAATAAACTTGCGGAATCTGAGTGATTTGGGGAATTGTGGGGAATAAACTCAGGAGATTTGAGTGATTTGGGGAATTGTGGGGAATAAACTCAGGAGATTTGTTATTTGGGGAATTGTGGGGAATAAAATTTAGTGATTT
Organism: Palaemon carinicauda; assembly: GCF_036898095.1. NCBI lineage: Eukaryota > Metazoa > Arthropoda > Malacostraca > Decapoda > Palaemonidae > Palaemon > Palaemon carinicauda. The sequence goes on along the minus strand of NW_027172175.1, from coordinate 62,150 downwards.
GTGGAATGATGGGGAATAAACTTGGGAGATTTAAGTGATTTGGGGAATTGTGAGGAATCAACTAGAAGGAAATCATCATATTAAAGTGGAATTTGTGGTATTGAAGGAATCATCATACATAATTGAGACTATGAACCTATCTACAGACTTCTGGGGAACTCTGGGGGTATCCAACATGGGGAATCACATGGGGAATGGGAGTACCAATGCACTGTGGGGAATTTCGGGGAATCACCATAAATTGTAAAGGAATCCTGGCTAATCAGTCTCAATTCCACACGTGGAATATCAAGCTGGACAATGTCCTAGAGACTGACCACATATACATAAGATCAGCTAAGACCCATCTCTCCATCCAAGCTAGGACCAAGGAGGGCCAGGCAATGGCTGCTGGTGACTCAACAGATAGACCTAAAGGCTCTCCTAAACACACCATCTTTCGTTCTCAAGGATGGTGAAGTTACAACGACCAAAGAAACTATCGAGCGGGGACTCGAACCCCACTCTGGCGTTCACCAGTCAGGGACGTTACCACATCGGCCACCACACCCCATAAACAAACAGACGTAGACGACAGCAACGTGATATATCCTGTGGCTGATAAAAGTCTCTTTATCTGCTATAGTAAAGATAAGGAAAAAGAACCTTTATCTGTTCTTATGCCTGATGCTTATCAGGGTATATATTCCCACTATTATCTTAAGAGAAGTCTATGACCCTAGTATTTGTGACGCCACATGGCTGTATTATATTTGTCGAACAGATGTATTATTATTATTATTATTATTATTATTATTATTATCATTATTATTATTAATATTATTATTATTATTAACTACTAGTAGTAATAGTAGTAGTAGTAGTAGTAGTAGTAGTAGTAGCAAAAGAGAAGTATAAGAGTCACATATTATTATTATAACTATTATTAGTAGTAGTAGTAGTAGTAGTAGTAGTAGTAGTAGCAAAAGAGAAGTGCAAGGGTCACATATATTATTATTATTATTATTATTATTATTATCAAAGCTAAAACCCTAATTGGAAAAGCAGGATGCTATAAGCACAAGGCCTCGACCAGGATAAAATAACCCAGTGAGGAAAGAGGAAGTATGAGAAAAGCAGATAAGGTATATATTATAAATGAATAAGTATAAAACGTCTTAAGGTCCGTAACAACGATAAAATAGATCAGTCATATATAAACTATAAAGAGAGACTTATGTTAATCTGTTCAACAGAAAACCCTTTGCAACAAGTTTGAACTTTTGAAGTTCCACCGATTCAAATACCCGATTAGGAAGACCATTCCAAAACTTTATCACAGCTGAAATAAAACTTCTAGAGTACTGTGAAGTATTGAGCCCCGTGATGGAGAAGGCCTGACTATTAGAATTAACTGCCTGCCTAGTATTAAGAACAGGATGGAACTGTCCAGGAAGATCTGAATGTAAAGGATGGTCAGTTATGAAAAATCTTATGCCCCTGTCCTCGACCTACTTACAGTCATACTTTCAGTTTTGTAAGGATTCAACTTCATGCCCCATAAATTGCAACATATACTAATTTTAGCTATAGGCCTATTAAGGGATTCAGCAACCCCATATCTACATTCAGGAGCTGGAATTGATGCAAAGAGAGTAGCATCATCTGCATATGCAAGTAGAGTAGCATCATCTGCATATTAATGCAACTTGCATAATGAACTAATTGAACAACGGTGCCAAAGATTAATATCTAGATCAGGAATAAGAAATGTAATAGTTCCTGTCCAATAAATTACGATGAGATTCAGCAGCTGAAGACTAAACAGGAGAAAAACACTTGAAATAAGGTAAAATGAAAGAATTAAAATACATTTTCAGAATAGATTGATCACCGAAAATCTTATAAGACTTTCTTAAAAAGCCAATTTTCTGTGTAACTGAAGAAAACACAGACAATGTGATTTTTTAAAGTAAATTTGCAATCAAGGATCACACATAAAATTGTAAAAGAGTTGTATATTAGTAAAGAAAAAAATTATAAAAGCAAAGATCCGGATGTTGAGGAGCCACTGTCCTCGACCTACTTACAATCATACTTTCAGTTTGGTTAGGATTCAACTTCATGCCCCATACATTGCACCAAGCACTAATTTTAGCTAGATGCCAATT
>NW_027172175.1:50000-55000 GCF_036898095.1 Palaemon carinicauda | reverse complement strand
TTGAGTTATATAGCCATATTAATGATTGGTTAAAACTAGGCCATACTTGTGTATCAAGTGGCCATGTTAGAGATGGCCATATCAGTGATAAATTATGTAAGATGGCCAAAGAAGTAAGGGGAAAAGATGGCCATATATATATATATATATATATAACAACAACAACAAATGCAGGACAAAGGCGTCAGATATGTCAATTCATATCCAGGGTTTGAACAGTTTTCAACACCACACTGGCCAGTGGAGATTGGTGATGGTGGGAGACTTTCGTCTGATTGCTCACAGCAAACCAACCTAGTATGCAAGGCCCGGACTAGTACAGCTTTGTTAATCATGGCGATTCGTAATTAACCATATATATATATATATATATATATATATGTATATATATATATATATATATAAAACTGGTCTCCGAAGCCCAAAAAATATACATAGCACTATACCTTATAGTACCAAAATTAAAATATAAATATTAATAATTAAATTTTTGTGTTAATGTTTTCAAAGGGATAACAACCTGCTGATGGTATTTCAGTGAGAATTACGAAATTGACAGAGGTGGGTCTGTTCTTTGAACCATGAGTTAATAATGATGTATTTCACGTAGAAGGGATAGACGTGCTGCTGTAAAGATACAGTTGAAAAACCCCGATATAGTAAGAAGGTTAAGGAAGGTTCATATATGATGCAATACGTCTCAACAGAATCAACGTGCTGTGAGTGGGATCCATATGAAGCTGGGCAAAGGGACTATGAGGATACATGGTACATAGCGGATGTGACGCAACATATATCAATGAGGTAGATGAAATACTAGTGAGAGTTATCTGGGATTTGAGAGAAATGGGGTTAGTTGAAAGTAACATCGCAATATAAGTAAAAGGGCTCATAGAGCCACTGATTAGCCCTGTGTGAAACTCCAAAAACAAGAAATGGAGTTAGTTGAAAGTAACAGCGCATTATATGTGAAAGGGTTCAAAGAGAAACTGATTAGCCCTGTGTGAAATTACAGAAAATGAAATAGGTCATTAATGCAACAAATGTGAAAGGTCTAGACGTGATGCAAGTGAAGTTACTGTGAAATAGCAGAAACATTCTCATGAGCTCAAAAGGAAAATGCACTTAAACATATCCTATTTGACATTGCAAAAAACCCTCCCCCACCCCTATAGCAGGCCTACAAACTTTCCCACCTTAACCCCCAGGTGATGGGCCTATAGGGGGGGGGGCATACGCCCCCTCTCCCCCCTCCCCCTCGAAAAATAAAACCCAGCCAAGGTCAAATTGAAATCAAATCATAGGACCAGTTCACCTTTAGGGTGAGTGACTGTGTAAAGCAAATGAATTGAAGTGGTTTCATTTGTGCATTCCATTCTCTCTCTCTCTCTCTCTCTTTCTCTCTCTCTCTCTCTCTCTCTCTCTTTCTCTCTCTCTCTCTCTCTCTCTCTCTCTCTCTCTCTAAAGGCTTTTTTTTTCTTCAGAAAAATCTCAAAGTTTTTACATGAAAAATCTCAACAAAGAAAATTCGGATAAAGTTTCTCTCTCTCTCTCTCTCTCTCTCTCTCTCTCTCTAAAGGCTTTTTTTTTCTTCAGAAAAATCTCAAAGTTTTTACATGAAAAATCTCAACAAAGAAATGTCGGATAAGGTCTCTCTCTCTCTCTCTCTCTCTCTCTCTCTCTCTCTCTCTCTCTCTCTCTCTCTCTCTCTCTCTCGCTATCCATTGAAAAGGTAATTCGTTACTCCCATAAAAAATTATTATAATGTAATTTCCATATATTACATATTTGATGGAATTTGCTAAAAAGTGAGTGTTGGTAAGGGCAGAAGGAATGCCTACAGTCCGCCCCAAAGAATGCACTGAGAGCACCATTTGCTCATGTAAATTACTATACTCCATCCCAGCCACTTCCAGACTATGGAATTATTCACCAGTATATAACCTGGCTATTTTTAAAACGCGATCCTGCCAACACTTAAAATCAGAAGCTTAAACCAGAGAAGCATTTAGCACCCCTCTAGAAAAATGGAAAATTATAGATTTTATATAATTAAACAGTAAATTAGAGCATTCAAAGAACGATAACCAGTCTAGACTCCACGACGAATAAACAGTCTATATTTAAAGAATGTAAACTGTTAGTTTTCGAGGTAATAACCAGCTCTTAAAGTATAATAAACAGTCTGGTCTTCGATAAGAATAAAGAGGTGTTAAAGAAATAACAACAGTCAGATATTCTAGAATATTAAAGGTACAATGATCAAATAAATAGCTTATGTTTCAAGACAGAATAAACAGCCTATAGTTTCCAAGACAGAATAAACAGCCAAGACTTCAAGACAGAATAAACAGCCAACACTTCAAGACAGAATAAACAGCCAACACTTCAAGACAGAATAAACAGCCAACACTTCAAGACAGAATTAACAGCCTATAGTTTCCAGCAGAGAATAAACAGCCAAACCTTAGAATGAAAACACAGATAACCACACTCAGCGTGACCTCAACCATGGCCCGATCGAAGAATTTAGGCCAAACTGGGTCACAGATGACCTTGAAACCACGCACACACACACACACACACGCACACACTATTCCTTTGTCCTCTGTATGATTATTAACGAGGCTCGTAATACCTGCTGTATCAGATATATTGTTTAATTACAGTTCCAATTACATTGAGGTCTCTCTCTCTCTCTCTCTCTCTCTCTCTCTCCATATATATATATATACATGTATACATGTATATATAATTATACATATATATATATATATATATATATAGAGAGAGAGAGAGAGAGAGAGAGAGAGAGAGAGAGAGAGAGAGAGAGAGAGAGGAGAGAGAGAGAGAGAGAGCTGTACTAGTCAAGGCCACCCATACTAGGTTTGTTTACCGTGAGCGATCATATGAAAATCTCCCACCGTCACCAATCCACAGTGGCCAGCGTGGTGATGAAAACTGGCCAAACCTCAGACACAAATAAGGACATATCTGAGGCTTTTGTCCTGCAGTGAACTAGAAAAGGCTGCATTTGTTGTTGTTGTGTGTATATATATATATATATATATATATATATATATATATATATATATATATATATATATATATATATATTCACATCTCGGATTCGATATCATATGTGCCTAGCTCACTTGCAGCACGTCTAAACGCTTCACAGAAACTGAACATTGTGGGTGGCCGATGTGGTAACGTCCCTGACTGGTGAATGCCAGACTGGGGTTCGAGTACCGCTCAAACTCGTTAGTTCCTTTGAGCGCTGCAACCTCACCATCCTTGTGAGCTACGGAAGGGGGGCTTGGAGGAGCCTTTAGGTCTATCTGCTGAGTCATCAGCAGCCATTGCCTGACCCTCCATGGTCCTAGCTTGGGTGGAGAGGGGGGCTTGGGCGCTGATCATATGTAATATGGTCAGTCTCTAGGGCATTGTCCTGTTTGAAAAGGCAATGTCACTGTCCCTTGTCCCTGCCATTCATGGACGGCCTTTCAACCTTTAAACCACACATGCCTAACTTATTTTCTAATATCCAAGAAACACAATAGCAGGGTAGAGAATCCCAGAGCCCTGGTAGTGGTGGGAATGAAACAGTCACTAAGCCAGTTTAGTGAGATCCGTATTACTCTATGGACATGAGTCATGGTATGACAATGAAACAATCTCCAATAGATTTAGTAGATTTGAGAACAAAGTCCTCAGAAGGATATTGGGAGTTAAATGGAAGGATAGGATTAGAAATGAAACCATAAGAGAGATTACTCGAGTACCATATTTGGACGAGATTATGATGAGGGGTAGATGGAGATGGTTTGGGCATGCTCTTCGCACTTCCCAAAGAGAGATTAGTTCACCAAACTTTCATCTGGGCTCCACAAGGCACTAGAAGAGTTGGAAGACGCAGGCCTACATAGCTGAGGACTATGAAGCTTGAAATAGATGATGAATGGAGAAGTATAGATTTAAAAGCTCAAGATAGAGACGACTGGTGAAATCTAACCGAGGCCCTTTGCGTCAATAGGCGTAGGAGGAGATGATGATGATGATGATATATACTGATATCCTCTAAGGGAATCAACACATATCCTTCAAAAAACTGATCTCTCATATTTGGGTTCCTTTGTCCAGCATATCCTCTTGGCATACAACTCGCAAGTTGAATCTACTCAAATAACAGAGTTTCCCCTTGCTACAGGAAAGTCGAGACACATCTTAGACTCAGCTGGTCCTCACGAAATGCTTTTGTGACCCAATGGAATAAAAAGTTTACTGAGACAATGCGCTTGGGATGTTCCCAACTGCATTGACCATTTCCTAGTCTGTGATTGGCCTATCTTCTTCTTCCAGGAAATTCTTCACGAGGGAGACATCATCTTCACTTGTTGAAAAGGTCTCCTATCTCCAGAATTGACTTTCCAGATCTTTCCTGCAGATTTTAAATTGACTGTATCAAGTCAGAGACAAAAGTCTTATATGGTGGAGAAACTATGAACTTATTTTCTATGTTCTAGTGATTGTTTCTTAGTTTTCTTCCAGGCTTTGTATGGAACTCGAAGTTAGCTCGGAAAAGTTTCCTGATCGCTCATTGGTTGGACAAGATAATTCTAACCAATCAGAGAGCAGGAAACCTTTCCGAGCTAAAAGGGCACCGCTGCGAGTCAGTGCAAATCTGCCTCGCTAAAAAAAATTTATTATAGTTACAACCATTATTGCCAGCACACATTTCCATAGAGATTTGTATATATACACATATACATACATAGAATTACTTTTACGTATTTTGCATACCAATACATGTATACATAAAACCACATTTAAACAATAGTATACCATATGCCCCTATGCATAGCCTATGCAATTATACATACATCCATATGATAATACATATAAAAAATTAATAAACACATGTACTGCTATGCAAAATATATGTATGTATGTATATATATATATATATATATATATATATATATAGAGAGAGAGAGAGA
>NW_027172175.1:27500-45000 GCF_036898095.1 Palaemon carinicauda | reverse complement strand
TTATTGTCAATTTTGAAGCTGTTCAAAAGGAAGCCATGAAGATGAAATAATAATAATAATAATAAAAATAATAATAATAATAATAATAATAATACAGTAATAATAATAATAATGATAGTAATAATAAAACAGAAATGATAATAATAATAATAATAATAATAATAATAACAATTAGAAAAACAATCAGAGAGAAGATCTCCGCCACGGCAGCTGATTATCGAAAGCAGCTTGCCTTAGGGTTGATTCGGTCGACCTTTTGCTCTACCTCGACCTTGACCTTTGACCTAGAACTTTCAAAATAGAATCACTTCCACGTCTCAACATAACAATTCATCCATGAAAGTTTCACTACTCTATAGTACAACTGTGGCCAGGAAATTGTTCACAAACAAACAAACAAACAGTGTCGAAAACATAACCTCCACCCAACTTAGCTGGCGGAGGTAATAATAACAATAACTAATTGGCGTGGATTTTCATACAGTCAAATATGAACCAAGTTTGAAGTCTCTGTGACAACGATGTCCAAACTTATGGCTGATTACGTGAATTGGACATTTTGTTCGTCCGTGACCTTAACCTTTGACCTTGACCTTCCAAAATGGAATAATTTTCAGCTTTTTATATAAGTATTAATCCCTGCAAGTTTCATTACTCTAGGATGAAAATTGTGGTCAGGAAGCTGTTCACAAACAAACAAACATACACAAAACGGGGGTAAAACATAACCTCCTTCCAACTTCGTTGGCGGAGGTAATAATAATAATAATAATAATAATAGTATACTCCCAATCTAGGCACCAGAAGACCAGTGATATTAGCCCCCCCCCCCCCCCCCGGGGGGACAACACAATTGCGACAAATTAACAATGAATTTGAAATATGTTGATTTTTCCTTATTTCTATAACCTTCCTTTTTCCCCGAGGCGATTTCATAAGTTTGTCCGAGGTTAGGGGGTTGAAACAACCTACTGGCTACTTCCTCCCGAGAGAGAGAGAGAGAGAGAGAGAGAGAGAGAGAGAGAGAGAGAGAGAGAGAGAGAGAGAGAGAGAATCAATAGCAGATATCAAAAATTAAAAATATTCTCTTATAACTAATCCTTAAAGACGTTTAGCTACACTCGATCGCTTTAAGCAGGTTCTTATAAACGTTTGTAATAAGGACCTGCTTAAAGCGACCGGCGATTTCAAGGTTGACTTCGATTACTTAAATCAAATAAATCAACCGATTTATTTTAAATGTCACGTGTCAGGAAACGTTATTAATTTACACACACACACACACACACACACACACGCACATACATATATATATATATATATATATATATATATATATATATATATATATATATATATATATGTGTGTGTGTGTGTGTGTGTATATGTATATACTGTGTATATTCTTAAATCCAAAACCTCAAAGTAGAGGGAAAGAAGTAGGCATATTGAAAAAATAATATTTATAAAAATTATTATTATTATTATTATTATTAAAGCAATGCAAAAATTCTCGTAATAAAGGAAAATAGAATTATAAAAGAAAAATCTTATATTAACCAATTATAATCATACATCGACTTTAATATGAGAAAAAATAAACAAATATACGTTTACAACTATACCCATATTTACAAACAATAATGAATATTTGAACATACAATATTTGCTTGCAATATCAAAACATATGGACATAATTCTACATAATTTTTGTTTTTTGCATTTAAAATATTTTTTGGGATTTATAAAAAACTCAAAAAATAAAAAATATTAAATTTTATATAAAGTTGATTTGAGAAATATCTATATTGTATGAAGGGAATATATTTAATATAATAAGAATGTATTTTATAAGAATTATAATATAAAAGACTGAATTTTATATGAAATATAGGCTGTAGGCCTATTTAAAACCACTGATTTTGTTGTTTTATTATTAAGCCTATATATAATTATTTTGAATTTCCGAATTAATTTCATTTAAAAGATTAATTATTATAATTTCACCTTTTCTTTTCAAAGTGGACCAGGTAGAAAATCCACCTCGGTAGATGGCACCTTGGCACTGCCATTTAAAATACATCATAACACTTCACGGGCACCGTAGATATATATGTATACATCTCCACTATCATTTTTAATCATAATGATTTCCTTCGCACGCCCATACATCCCCCCCCCCCAACCCGCCCTCCACAAGAAGCCACAACAACGCCCACACAATACCGCCTTACTGGCCAAGACGAGCGATACACCTTATCGACACCACTGTATCTCCAACACTGGCGCAAAGATGAACTCGCATTCAGGATAACACAAATGTGCTGTTCTGAGCGCCGTGAGCGAGTGCCCCGGGGGTAGGTGCCAGTTAGGCATTTTCTCGCACGTTTAAAACCACTAATTAAATTAGAAAAAACTTCTAATCAAATATTACTCTATTAAAAAACGTAATATAATTAATATATAATTACTCATAATAAGAATATATCCAAATAAAGCGTCGAACTATCAGAAAATATCGGTACCGTTATATAAAAATCGCCATTCGATGTCGGGACAGACGCTTGAAGGTGAGCGCATGCGTGATTCGCCTCTCTCAGGGAGCCTAGAATCAGTCTGTTTACTTTCCGGCACCTAAAGCATCCTTATTTTCTTTTCTCTTTCATTTTATTTCCTTTTCTGTATCCTCTTCCGTCTTGGCAAGAATACTTTCTCTCTCTCTCTCTCTCTCTCTCTCTCTCTCTCTCTCTCTCTCTCTCTCTCTCTCTCTCTCTCTCTCTCTCTCTCCTCACACACACAAATACCCATATGTGAAACTGGATTATAGCGTTAAAAACACGGTACATTCATTGATAAAACAATTCTCTCTCTCTCTCTCTCTCTCTCTCTCTCTCTCTCTCTCTCTCTCTCTCTCTCTCTCTCTCTCTTTTTTAGGGTCAGATTGCATGATTATTCTGTGATTCTAATAATCAATCCATCTCTATCTGTCAATCCTCAAGGTAGTTAATCTTCAATAACACACAATCTCTCTCTCTCTCTCTCTCTCTCTCTCTCTCTCTCTCTCTCTCTCTCTCTCTCTCTCTCTCTCTCTCTCTCTCTCAACGATTTGCAAGTTATATATATATATATATATATAATATATATATATATATATATATATATATATATATATATATATATATATATATATATATATATATATAAATGCTACCTCTATATCATAGAATGGTTAAAAATCCTAAGATATCAATACTGAGAGAGAGAGAGAGAGAGAGAGAGAGAGAGAGAGAGAGAGAGAGAGAGAGAGAGAGAGAGAGAGAGAGAGCATCTGACTCCGACAAAGATCAATCCAAACTTGGGTCCACTTCCAATCAATCAATCAATTCGTGATTAACACTTTCATCTATTCGGTGTCCTCCAGAGAGAGAGAGAGAGAGAGAGAGAGAGAGAGAGAGAGAGAGAGAGAGAGAGAGAGAGAGAGAGAGAGGAAATGTAAAGAGAATGACAGAATATAAATGGACATTATGACTAACAGATGGGGTCCCTAGAGATTGTAAAAGAAGCAGAGGAAGGGAGAGAAGACGATGGATTGACGAACTAAGGAAGTTTGCGAGTGTGGAATGACATAGAAAGACCATAAAGAGACGCGAGAGGAAGGATATGTATGAGGCCTTTGTTCTGCAGTGGAATAGTAACGGCTGATGATTATGAATAAATATATATATATATATATATATATATATATATATATATATATCTACTGTATATACAGTATATATAGATATATATATATATATATATATATATATATATATATATATATATATACACTGTATATATATATATATATATATATATATATATATATATATATATATACATATATATATATATATATATATATATATTATAATATATATATATATATATACTGTATATATGCGTGTTTATATAATATATATATATATATATATATATATATATCTACTGTATATACAGTATATATATATATATATATATATATATATATATATATATATATACACTGTATATATATATATATATATATATACATATATATATATATATACTGTATATATGCGTGTTTATATAGATATAGATATATATATATATATATATATATATATATATATATATACATACATATATATATATATATATATATATATATATATATGTATATATATATATATATATATATATATATTTATATATATACAGTATATATATATATATATATATATATATATATATATATATATATATATATATCCTGCAGTCTCAGAATGAATGTGACAGAGACCAAATTCCTTTTTATCATTAGCCCACCCTGGTTTTCACCTCATAAAACTTCTTTTTATCATTACATAAATAACACCACAACCCTCCAACGACATTGGCTATGGTCGAAGCTTGGAAGGGTGACCACTAATAAACAGATGAAACCAGACTCACAACAAACCTTGGGAGCCTAACACCTCCCGAGCGGCAATTGGTTACGATTTAATCACGAGAGGTCAAGGGCAGGTCAGAAATTGACCCAAAATCAATCAGTTAGGATAAAGTAGGTCAGAAAATGACCCCAAATTAATCAGTTAAGATAAAGTAGGTCAGAAATTTAAACAAAATTAATCAGTTAAGATAAAGTAGGTCAGAAAATGACCCCAAATTAATCAGTTAAGATAAAGTAGGTCATAAATTGATCAAAATTATTCAGTTAAGATAAAGTAGGTCAGAAAATGACCCTAAATTGAACAATTAAGATAATATAGGTCAGATAGTGACTCCAAATCAATCAGTTAAGATAAAGTAGGTCAGAAATTGACCCCAAATTGAACAATTAAGATAATATAGGTCAGATATTGACTCCAAATTAATCAGTTAAGATAAAGTAGGTCAGAAATTAACCCCAAATTGAACAATTAAGATAATATAGGTCAGATAGTGACTCCAAATTAATCAGTTAAGATAAAGTAGGTCAGAAAATGACCCCAAATTAAACAGTTAAGATAAAGTAGGTCAGAAATTTAAACAAAATTAATCAGTTAAGATAAAGTAGGTCAGAAAATTACCCCAAATTAATCAGTTAAGATAAAGTAGGTCAGAAATTTAAACAAAATTAATCAGTTAAGATAAAGTAGGTCAGAAAATTACCCCAAATTAATCAGTTAAGATAAAGGTCAGAAAATGACCCAACATTAATCAGTTAAGATAAAGTAGGTCAGAAATTGACCCCAAATTGAACAATCAAGATAATATAGGTCAGATATTGACTCCAAATTAATCAGTTAAGATAAAGTAGGTCAGAAAATGACCCCAAATTGAACATTTAAGATAATATAGGTCAGATATTGACTCCAAATTAATCAGTTAAGATAAAGTAAGTCAGAAAATGACCCAAAATTGAACAATTAAGATAATATAGGTCAGATATTGACTCCAAATTAATCAGTTAAGATAAAGTAGGTCAGAAAAATGACCCAAAATTGAACAATTAAGATAATATAGGTCAGATATTGACTCCAAATTAATCAGTTAAGATAAAGTAGGTCAGAAAATGACCCCAAATTAATCAGTTAGGATAAAGTAGGTCAGAAATTGACCCCAAATTAATCAGTTAAGATAAAGTAGGTCAGAAAATTACCCCAAATTAATCAGTTAAGATAAAGTAGGTCAGAAAATGACCCCAAAGTAATCAGTTAAGATAAAGTAGGTCAGAAATTGATCAAAATTAATCAGTTAAAATAAAGTAGGCCAGAAATTGACCCCAAATTGAACAATTAAGATAATATAGGTCAGGTAGTGACTCCAAATTAATCAGTTAAGATAAAGTAGGTCAGAAATTGACACCAAATTGAACAATTAAGATAATATAGGTCAGATAGTGACTCCAAATTAATCAGTTAAGATAAAGTAGGTCAGAAATTGACCCCAAATTGAACAATTAAGATAATATAGGTCAGAAAATGACCACAAATTAAACAGTTAAGATAAACTACGTCAGAAATTTACCCCAAATTGAACAATTAAGATAATATAGGTCAGATATTGACTCCAAATTAATCAGTTAAGATAAAGTTGGTCAGAAAATGACCCCAAATTGAACAATTAAGATAATATAGGTCAGATATTGACTCCAAATTAATCAGTTAAGATAAAGTAGGTCAGAAAATGACCCCATATTAATCAGTTAGGATAAAGTAGGTCAGAAATTGACCCCAAATTAATCAGTTAAGATAAAGTAGGTCAGAAAATGACCCCAAATTAATCAATTAAGATAAAGTAGGTCAGAAAATGACCCCAAAGTGATCAGTTAAGATAAAGTAGGTCAGAAATTTATCAAAATTATTCAGTTAAGATAAAATAGGTCAGAAAATGACCCCAAATCAATCAGTTAAGATGAAGTAGGTCAGAAATTGACCCAAAATTAATCAGTTAGGATAAAGTAGGTCAGAAATTGACCCCAAATTGAACAATTAAGATATAGGTCAGATAGACTCCAAATTAATCAGTTAAGATAAAGTAGGTCAGAAATTGACCCAAAATTAATCAGTTAAGATAAAGTAGGTCAGAAAATGACCCCAAATTAATCAGTTAAGATAAAGTAGGTCAAAAATTTAAACAAAATTAATCAGTTAAGATAAAGGTCAGAAATATACCCAAATTAATCAGTTAAGATAAAGTAGGTCAGAAATTGACCCCAAATTGAACAATTAAGATAAAGGTCACAAATTTACCCCCCAAAAAATCAGTTAAGATAAAGGTAAGAAATTTACCCAGAATTAATCAGTTAAGATAGAGTAGGTCAGAAATTGATCAAAATTATTCAGTTAAGATAAAGTAGGTCAGAAAATGACCCCAAATTAATCAGTTAAGATAAAGTAGGTCAGAAATTGATCAAAATTATTCAGTTAAGATAAAGTAGGTCAGAAAATTACCCCAAATTAATCAGTTAAGATAAAGTAGGTCAGAAATTGATCAATATTATTCAGTTAGGATAAAGTAGGTCAGAAAATGACCCAAAATTAATCAGTTAAGATAAAGTAGGTCAGAAATTGATCAAAATTATTCAGTTAAGATAAAGTAGGTCAGAAAATGACCCCAAATTAATCAGTTAAGATAAAGTAGGTCAGAATTTAATCAAAATTATTCAGTTAAGATAAAGTAGGTCAGAAAACGACCCCAAATTGAACAATTAAGATAATATAGGTCAGATATTGACTCCAAATTAATCAGTTAAGATAAAGTAGGTCAGAAATTTAAACAAAATTAATCAGTTAAGATAAAGGTCCGAAATTTACCCAAATTAATCAGTTAAGATAAAGGTCAGAAAATGACCCCAAATTAATCAGTTAAGATAAAGGTCAGAAATTGACCCCAGAATTAATCACTTAAGATAAAGGTCAGAAATTTACCCAAAATTAATAAGTTATGATAAAGGTCAGAAATTTACCCAAAATTAATAAGTTAAGATAAAGGTCAGAAATTTACCCAGAATTAATCAGTTAAGATAAAGGTCAGATATTGACCCCAAATTAATCAGTTACGATAAAGGTCAGAAATTTACCCAAAATTAATAAGTTAAGATAAAGGTCAGAAATTTACCCAAAATTAATCAGTTAATATAAAGGTCAGAAATTTACCCAGAATTTATCAGTTAAGATAAAGGTCAGATATTGACCCCAAATTAATCAGTTACGATAAAGGTCAGAAATTTACCCAAAATTAATCAGTTAAGATAAAGTAGGTCAGAAATTTAAACAAAATTAATCAAAGGTCAGAAATTTACCCAAATTAATCAGTTAAGATAAAGGTCATAAAATGACCCCAAATTAATCAGTTAAGATAAAGTGGGTCAGAAATTGATCAAAATTAATCAGTTAAGATAAAGTAGGTCAGAAATTTTACCAAATTAATCAGTTAAGATAAAGGTCAGAAATTTACCCAAATTAATCAGTTAAGATAAAGGTCAGAAATTTACCCCAAATTAATCAGTTCAGATAAAGGTCAGAAATTTACCCCAAATTAATCAGTTCAGATAAAGGTCAGAAATTGACCCCAAAATTAATCAGTTAAGATAAAGGTCAGAAATTTACCCAAAATTAATCAGTTAAGATAAAGGTTAGAAATTTAACCAAATTAATCAGTTAAGATAAAGGTCAGAAATTTACCCAGAATTAATCAGTTAAGATAAAGGTCAGAAAGTAACCCTGAATTAATCAGTTAAGATAAAGGTCAGAAAGTTACAAAGCATTAATCAGTTAAGATAAAGGTCAGAAATTGACTCATAATTAATCAGTCAAGATAAAGGAGAGAAATCGACCCTAAACTAAACAGTTGAGTTAAAGTGGGTAGGAAATTGATCCCCAATTAAACAATTGAGATAAAGTAGGTCAAAAACTGACCCAAAATTAAGCAATTAAGAAAAAGTAGTTCAGAAATTGACACCAAATCAAACAGTTAAGATAAAATAGGTCAAAAATTTACCCTAAATAGAGTAGGTCAGAAACTAACCCCCAAATTAAGCAATCAAGATAAAAGTGGGTCAGAAACCTCTCCCAAATTAAACAGTTAAGATAAAGGTCAGAACTTGACACCAAATCACAGTTAAA
Source organism: Palaemon carinicauda (assembly GCF_036898095.1). Taxonomy (NCBI): domain Eukaryota; kingdom Metazoa; phylum Arthropoda; class Malacostraca; order Decapoda; family Palaemonidae; genus Palaemon; species Palaemon carinicauda. The sequence continues at coordinate 36,367 of NW_027172175.1, read as the reverse complement.
ATAAAGTAGGTCAGAACTTGACCCCAAATTACACAGTTAACAAAACTAAGTGGCTACTGTTCGCTACCATTGACCGAAATCTCAAAAAAAAAAAAAAAAAAAAAAAAAAAAAAAAAAAAAAAAAAAAAAAAAAAAAAAAAAAAAAATTAAAAAAAGTGCGCCTCTCATCCGCCCATCCGGGAATGAAGGAAGTGACTCAGTGTCATTCATTGTTCAATATTTTTTATTCATTTTTTCATTCTTTTCCCATTCAAAGCTGAATGGGATGTATTCTATCGATATGCCAGCAATGCTGTAACAAGTAAGTGTTATTCAGTATTATTCAACGTGAATAAATCATTCAAAATTAAATTATTATAAGATGGTTAAATAAAGATTTATAATTACAGATGAAAAGCTTTTTAGTTAAGTCTTTTCGAAGACTTTCTTTACTGAGGAAAGACTTTCTTCTTCCGTGATTTTCATCGACTTTCCTGATACGGCAAAAATCATTAATTTTAATTGACTTTCTTCAAGAAGCTTTCTTCAAGTCAAGATTTATTCAAGAGAGGGAGACTTTCTTCAAGAAAGACTTTCTTCAAGAAAAACTTTCTTCAATAAACTTTTTCTAGAAAAAAAATCTTCAAGAAAAGACTTTTTCAAGAAAGACTTTCTTCCATAAAAAAATTAAAGAAAAACTTTCATCAATGACAGAATTCTTCAAGAAAGACTTTCTTCAGTAATACTTTTTTAAAGAAAGACTTTCTTCAGTAAAACTTTTTTAAAGAAAGACTTTCTTCAAGGAAACTTTTTTCGAGAAAAACTTTCTTCAAGAAAAGACTTTTTTTCAATACTCTCTTCAAGGAAAGACGTTTTCAAGAAAGTCATTTTTTAAGGAAAGAAGTTTTCAAGAGAGATTTTCTTTAAGGAAATACTGTTTCAAGGAGACTTTTTTCAAGAAATACTTTCTTCAAGGAAAGACTTTTTTTATCAAAAAAAAAAAATTTTCAAGGAAAGAATTTTTCAAGAAAGACTTTCTTCAAAGAAACGTTTTTTTCGATAGACGTTTTCAAGAAAGTCTTTCTTAAGGACACACTTTCTTCAAAGAAAGACTCTTTTCAAGAAAAACATTCTTCAAGGAAAGACTTTTTCAAGAAAGACTTTCTTCAATGAAAAAAATTTCAAGCAAGACTTTCTCCAAGGAAAGACTTTTTTCAAGACTTTTTTCAAGAAAGACTTTCTTCAATGAAAGAATTTTTCAAGCAAGACTTTCATCAAGGAAAGACTTTTTTCAAGACTTTTTTCAAGAAAGACTTTCTTCAATGAAAGAATTTTTCAAGCAAGACTTTCATCAAGGAAAAACTTTTTTCAAGAGACTTTTTTCAAGAAAGACTTTTTTCAAGAGACTTTTTTCAAGAAAGACTTTCTTCAAGGAAAGACTCTCAAGAAGGAAAGATATTTCTAGAAAAGACCTTTTCAAGAAGTAAAGACTTTCTTCAAGATAGAAAATACTTTCTCCAAGAAAAGGCGTTTTATTAAGGAAAAAAAATTAAGGAGACTTTTTTAACACGGAAAGACTTTCTTCAAAGAAAGACTTTTAAAGGAAAGAGTATCAAGAAAGACTTTTTTTTCAAAAAAAAGACGTTCTTCAAGGAAAGATTTTTTTTCAAGAAACTCTTCAATCAAACTTTTTTTCAAGAAAAAACTTTCTTCATGGAAACACTTTTTCTAGAAAGACTTTCTTCAAGTAAACTTTTTTCCGAGAAAGACTTTCTTCAAAAAAAACATTTTCAAGAAAACCTTTCTTCGAGGAAAGACATTTTCAAAAAAGACATTCTTCAAGGAAAGACTTTTTCCAAGAAACACTTTCTTCAATAAAACTTATTTCAAGAAAAACTTTCTTCAAGGAAAGACTTGTATCCAACAAAGACTTTCTTCAAGGAAAGACTTTTTTCCAAGAAACACTTTCTTCAAGGAAACTTTCTTAATAGATTTTTTTTTCAAGAAAACCTTTTTTCAAGAAAGACTTTCTTTAGGGAAAGAATTTCTTTACGGAAAGACTTTTTTCTAGGAAATATTTTCTTTCCTACTTGAATTCACCAACAAATCAATTTAACACCATTAAACAAACCAACAAACAAATAAACAAATCAAAGAAACAAACAGAGGAATCAGCAAACAAAAACAGAACAGACATAACAAGTTAATCTGTCCTTCCCCGAAATCGCCAGATTAAAACTAAGTTTCCCTTTTCTTGTCCCATCAAGTGGTCTGTCTATCCAGGAGGATGGAAGGGGTGGGTGGGGTAGAGGGAGGAGGGAAGGAGGTTGAGGGAGGTAGAGGGAGTTAGGGGGAGGGAATTAAGGGGGAAGGAGGGAGATGGATGAATCAAATCATCGAGAGGCACTTCCATCAAATGGGACAAATTCTCCCATTGTCAGCGACTTCCCTTCCTAAATGTGGACAGTTATTCCTTGTTGGGGGGAGGGGGAGGGGGAAAGGGAAGGGGGAGGAGGAGGAGGGGGAAGAGGGAGGGGGAAGGGGCTAAACTGGAGAGAAGGACCCCTCCTCCTTTTAGTTAACATCTCACTTGGTGAGGAGGATACATGATCTCCATCTTTCTGAAAGGACTCTAAAAAATACTTTTGCCTACAGAGCATTACTTACGGTTCACTGTCGGAGTTATTAACTGGGAGGGGGTTCCGTGAATGATGATTTTGGGGGTAGGACTACTCCCCCTCCCCAAACCAATTGGGGTTACAGAAGGAAAGACGATTAAATTTTCTCCATTCTGTTCAAATATGTGTCTCAGAAACTCCATTTGTCTAAAGAATTTTCCTTCATTTTTTCTAGAAATTTTTCCTTCAGTAATTTTTACAAAGGTTATATAAATAATATATACATACATAAATATATAATATAAATACATATTTTATGTATGTAATATCTATATTAATGTTGTTACTGTTCTTAAAATATTTGAATTGTTAATTACTTCTCTTGTAGTTTATTAATTTCCTTGTTTCCTTTTCTCGTTGGGCTGATTTTCCCTGTTAGAGCCCTTTGGCTTATAGCCTCCAGCTTTTCCATTTAGGGTTGTAACTTAGCTAGTAATAATATATATATATATATATATATACAGTATATATATATATATATATATATATATATATATATATATATATATATATACAGTATATATATATATATATATATATATATATATATATATATATATACTGTATATATATATATATATATATATATATATATACAGTATATATATGTACATATATATATACTGTATATATATACAGTATATATATATATATATATATATATGTGTATATATATATATATATATGTACATATATATATATATATATATATATATATATATATATACTGTATACAGTATATATATATATGTTACAATCAAATTGAGAGGCCCGTAATTTCATAAAACAACTACGCATTTCATGAATAGCCTCGATAAATCGGTCAAAGGCTATGAAATTATTATATCAGGCAATTTAACTAGTTATTTCATCGTTAAATTATGCTGCGCATCCCAGTCCCCTTACTCTGTTGCAGTTCTTCTAGGAGAAGGCCACTCCAAAATCAAACCATTGTTCTCTAGTGTTGGGTAGTACCATAACCTCTGTACCTTGGTCTTCTACTGTCTTGGGTTAGAGTTCTCTTGCTTGAGGGTACACTCAGGCACAGTATTCTATCTTATTTCTTTTCCTCTTGTTTTGTTTAAGTTCTTATAGGAATAATTTTTTATAGGATTTATTCTAATGTTGTTACTGTTCCTTAAATATTCTATTTTTTCCCGGTTTCCTTTCCTCTCTGGGCTATTTTTCCCTGTTGGAGCCATTGGGCTTATAGCATCCTGCTTTTCCAAATAGGGTTTTAGCTTAGTAATAATAATAATAATAATAATAATAATAATAATAATAATAACCGTCAAGCAAAGTATAGGGATATATTCAAACAAGTCGAACATGAGTATATTTCCTAAATATAAAATAAAAATTAGTTCGGAAAGGATCACCAGAGAGAAAGAAAGAAAACTTTGAATCATTGTTAAATTATCATCATTAATATTACTAGCTAAGCTACAACCCTAGTTGGAAAAGCAGGTTGCTATGAGCCCGAGGTCTCCAGGATGCAATGAGCCAATGGGCTCCAACAGTTAGGAAAGGAAATAAGGAAAAAAAACTACAAGAGAAGTAATAAACAATACAGAATATTTTAAGACCAGTAAAAATATTAACATAAATCTTTCATATATAAACTATAAAAACTTCCATAAAAAAAGAGGAAGAGAAATAAGATAGAATAGCGTGCTCGAGTGTACCCTCAAGCAAGAGAACTCTGAACCAAGAAAGTAGAAGACCGTGGTACAGAGGCTATGGCACTACCCAAGACTAGAGAACAAGGGTTCGATTTTGGAGTGTCTTTCTCCGAGAAGAGCTGCTTACCATAGCTGAAGAGTCTCTTCAAGAGGAAAGTAGCCACTGAACAATTAGAGTACAGTAGTTAACCACCTGGGTGAAGAAGAATTGTTTGGTAATCTCAGTGTTGTCAGGTGTATGAGGACAGAGGAGAATCTGTAAAGAATATGCCAGACTATTCGGTGTAAGTGTAGGCAAAGTGAAAGTGAACTGTAACCAGCGAGAAGGATCCAATGTAGTACTGTCTGGCCAGTCAAAGGACCCCATAACTCTCTAGCGGTAGTATCTCAACGGGTGGCTGGTGCCCTGCCCTGGAGACCCAAACCAGGACCAGGGAGGGCCACAGACTGATGACTCGGTAGGTTATTCTATAGGATACCCCAAATCCCCCCCCCCCCCATCCACAGCTTACAAGGATGAGAGAGTGTAAGTAGTAGAGAAATCAATTTTGATGGTGACTTTTTTAAATATGATGTCTTTTTTTTTATTGTTCAATTGAGGCACTGTTCAATATTTCAGTATATAAAGAACAACCCCAATCACCCATATAAAAACAGAACTCAGAATGAAAAACAAGGGGCAGAAATGAATTTTTGGTGAAGCCAAAGGTATTTTCAAATTTCAACCTGATGGAATCTATAGATTTATTCTACTGTACATGAAGTTGATAGAAGAAAAAGACGTTATTATTATTATTATTATTATTGTTAGTAGTAGTAGTAGTAGTAGTAGTAGTAGTAGTAGTAGTAGTACATGCTAAGTTACAAACCTAGTTTGAAAAGCAAGAAGCTATAAGTCCAAGAGCTCCAAGGAAAAATAGCCCAGTGAGGAAGGAAAATATGGAAATGAACAAACTACAAAAGAAGCATTGAACAATTAAAATTGAATATTTGAGGAATATCAACTACTTCCAAATAGACCTTTCATATATAAACTACAAAAACATAAAACAAGAGGAAGAGAAATAAGATAGAATATTGTGCCGGAGTGTTGTCATAGAACATGATTTCTAACAGTGTGCCTCCTTCAAGAACAGTATGCAATGTTATTCTAAATATCATTAAAGAAATCCTTATTCTAATAAATATAAAAAAATTAAAGATGTTTTTGGAAACGTTTATATTTAATAAAAAGTGTTTCTTTCAATAACACATTTTCAACAAGGAACAATTTTTTTTTAATTTTAATAAAAGTATGATTTGTATAAAGTTTTTGTAATATATTTTAGCAAAATCAATAATGCTTTTTCTAAATACTTTAAAGTCTGTTTATAGTTTTTCTATCGCAGTGCATGTATGTGTTTATATATATATTTATATATATATATATATATATATATATATATATATATATATATATATATATATATGTATGTATGTATACATACATATATATATATACTGTATATATATACATATATATATATATATATATATATATATATGTATGTATGTATACATATATATATATATATATATATATATATATATATATATATATAATATAATATATATATAAGACGTTTTTAAAGAGACAAATATCTTTTTTTACTAAAATTTTTAAAAATTATTATTATTATTATTATTATTATTATTATTATTATTATTATTATTATTATTATTACTACTATTATTATTATTATTATCATTATTATTATTACTAGCAAAGCCAATATTTTTGTTTTGATTATACTGCAGTGTTCCATAAATTGCATAAAAATCCCAATTAAACGAATCTAAAATATCACTCTAAGTGGGTCCTGCTTTTACCTAACCCCTATTTCCAACAATAGTTTTATTCATTCCACGTTTTTAGTAGATTCCAGAATTCAAAAGAAAGTTTATAATAACATGTTTTTCTTATAATTGGTGTAATTTGACCAATTTCTGTTAAAATATGTGAAAAGTTGACTTCGGCAACATGAGTCTTTTTATTGTTTATATATGACATATCTGTTTTTGACGTTGTTAATAGTTTATATAGGACATATCTGTTTTGACGCTGTTTCTGTTTTTAGAATGATATATTGTTAATTTATTCTCATCATTTATTTATTTCCTTATTTCCTTTCCTCGCTGGGCTATTTTTCCCTGTTGGAGCCCTTGGGCTTATAGCATCTGGCTTTTCCAACTAGGGTTGTAGCTTGGCTAGTAATAATAATAATAGTAATATAATTATTCATTAATATTACTTATCGACTAAAGCTATATCTGAGGGAAAAATTTAAGTTAAAAAATAAGTTTCGATTCACATTACTTTATAATTATTTGAAAACAATGATGGTATTAAGGTAAAAATACTTCCGACGAATCAACTATTAGGAAAAGTTTTCCGAGCTAAAAGGGCACCCCATGCGAGTCTATGCATATCTACCTCGGTAAAAAAAATGACTATAGAAGAGGTGGAAGACCCAGGCCTACATGGCTGAGGGCTATGAAGCGAGAAGTAGGTAGTGATGAATGGAGTATTGATTTAAAAGCTCAAGATAGGGACGACTGGCGAAATCTAACCGAGGCCCTTTGTGTTAATAGGCGTAGGAGGAGATGATGATAATGTATATATATATATATATATATATATATATATATATATATACATATATATATATATGTATATATATATATACTATATACATACATATATATAGACATATATACAGTATATATATATATATATATATATATATATATATATATATATAATATACATATATATATATATATATATATATATATGAATATATATATATATATATATATATATATATATATATATATATATATATATATATAAGGAGAGAGAGAGAGAGAGAGAGAGAGAGAGAGAGAGAGAGAGAGAGAGAGAGAGAGAGAGAGAGAGATATATATATATATATATATATATATATATATATATATATATATATATATATATTGTATAATAATAATAATAATAATAATAATAATAATAATAATGCACTTATAAATACCTTTAGCGGTGCATAATAAAATCATCTTTATTGCTATACGCGTTTCCACTACTTAAATTACAATTATAAGTTAAATTATTTAGTTACCCATAATATCCTTCACAGAAAACGTGACTTGAAATTATTCACAGAAAATGTGACTGAAATTTAGGGGAAACAATACTATTATAACGTTACGCATTCTCGCGTAGAATCATATAATTTGCATCATTTCAGAGCTGACTAAAAGAGAGAAAGATCACCAGTTGGAAGAGGGTAAGGTAAGAGGCTAAAAAGTGGGCACTGCTTACCCAATGGGGCTTTAAATACAAAGTTAGATCATTTTTACAGCTTGAAGATAGACAACGCTAGCATTCGTAAATTCGATTGTAAAGTTTAGCTTTCTTCTGTAATAATAATAATAATAATAATAATAATAATAATAATAATAATAATAATAATAGATAATATAAATAAAAAAATAATAAATATTAAACAATAAATAATATAATAAATAAAAAATAATTAATAAATAATTAATAATAAATAATAAGATGAATAATAATGAATAAAAAATAAAAAATAAATAAATAAAATAAAATAAAGGAAAATTTATAATAACAAATGATAATAACAATAATAATAATAATAATAATAATAATAATAATAATAAATAATAATAATAAAAATTATATAATAAGAATAAATAAATAATAATAAACAATAAATAATAATAATAATAATAATAATAATAAATAAATAAACAAACTATATATAAGAATAATAAATAATAATAATAATAATAAATATTAATAAATAATAATAATAATAATAATAAATAATAATAAAATATTATTATTATTATTATTATTATTATTATTATTATTATTATTACTAGCTAAGCTACAACACTAGTTGGAAAAGCAAGATTCTATAAGCCCAAGGACCCCAACAGGGAAAAATAACCCAGAGAAAAAAGGAAATAAGGAAATAAATAAACGATGTAAGAAGTTATGAACAATTGAAATAAGTATTAAAAAAAAAAAACATTTCATATGTAAACTATAAAAAAAACACTTTTGTCAGTCTGTTCAACATAAAAACTATCTGCTGCAAGTTAGAACTTTTAAAGTTCTACTGATTCAACTTCCAGAATATGAAGATCATTCCATAATCTGGCCATAGCAGGAATAAAACTTCTAAAATACTGTGAAGCATTGACCCTCATGATGGAAAAGGCCTGACAATTAGATTTAAGGTAGTAGGTTGGCCAGGGCACCAGCCGCTCATTGAGATACTACCGCTAGAGAGTTATGGGGTCCTTTGACTGGCTAGACAGTACTACATTGGATCTTTCTCTCTGGTTACAGTTCCCTTTCCCTTTGCCTACACATACACCGAATAGTCTGGCCCTTTCTTTACAGATTCGCCTATGTCCTCATACACATGACAACTCTGTGATTATCAAACAATTCTTCTTC
>NW_027172175.1:0-20000 GCF_036898095.1 Palaemon carinicauda | reverse complement strand
TCCATTGCATATTTTGTTCTCACCATCTTTGTCTTTCTTCTATTTATTTTGAGGCCAACCTCGTGATATGGTAAGCAAGCTTTGTAAGTCTTGTGGTGTTCTGCTAATAAGGACAGCGTCATCAGCATACTCTAGGTCTGCTAATTTCTTGTTAACAATCCAGTCTAATCCTTCTCCACCTTCTCCAACTGTTCTACGCATCATAAACTCAATTAGGAGGATAAACAACAGAAGTGACAACACATTCCCTTGGAATACTCCACTGTACACTGGAAAATCATTTGATAGGACTCCACTAAAATTAACTTTGCACTGCTATGCTCATGAATAGACTGAATCAAATTTACATATTTAAGAGGAATTCCATGATAACGCAAGACTCTCCACAAAATTGGCTGGTGCACACTATCAAAGGCTTTTTTTATAGTCAACAAATGCCATCAAAATGTGATTTCTATATTCTACACATTGCTGTACATGTCTCAAAATGAAAAACTTGGTCAGTGCAACTTCTACCTTTTCTAGATCCTGCTTGTTCATCTCTCAGCTTCTCATTAACCTTTCTCTCTAGTTGGTTTAGAATGAGCATACTATATATTTTCATGACAACTGACGTAAGTGTGATGCCTCCGTAATAAATGCAATCAGCCAGGTCTCCTTTTTTCGCAATTTTCACCAACACTCCTAACTCCCATTCATCAGGTTTTGCCTCTTCATGCCCCATACTACAAAATAATCTTGTAAGTACTCTGGGAATCACTTCATTTTCAGCCAATATCACCTCAGCAGTTATTCCATCGTATCCAGGGGCTTTCCATCTCTTTAGTGTTTTGAGGATAGCTTCGACTTCAAGCTCACTGAATTCATTCATGGGCACATCAAGGTATATCAATCAAATTATTCCCTTCATATCTCCTATTCATGACCTCATTAAAGTGTTCCATCCAACGTTGCCTTCAACTTCTGTTACACACACACACACACACACACACACACACACACACACACACACATATATATATATATATATATATATATATATATATATATATATTACATATTTATATCGATTCTTATTTAACCAATAACACATTATAAATATAAATACATATATATATTTATGTATATATATATATATATATATATATACTGTATATATATACAGTATATATATACACACACACATATATATATATAAATATATATATATATATATATATATATATATATATATATATATTTATATATATATGCTTATATACACAATATAAATATATATTCATATACTAATACATTTATACAAATACATATAATTACAATAACCCTTGATAACTTACAATTTTCCTTTAAATCTCTCTCTCTCTCTCTCTCTCTCTCTCTCTCTCTCTCTCTCTCTCTCTCTCTCTCTCTCAAACGTCCATTTACATTGAAATATAAATTAAAACTTCCACGGAATTAAACTCATTCAAGAAAACAAAAATGTGAAAATAAGTCTTATTTTTTTTTCAAGAAATCGCATCAATCAACCAATCAGAGGCCTCGTACGTCAGTCGACCAATCAGCGGCCTCGTACGTCAGTCAACCAATCAGAGGCCTCGTTTGCTTCTGTGGATGGGTGTATATTTAAGGCCTGCAACAGGGCAAGAAGCTGCAGTCTCTCGCTGACCTTACTACCGAGAACAACTCCCTTCTTCAATTGCATCGCTTCAAAATAATTCGCTGAATAGCATCAAAAATATTGGCTGAACATTTTTAAAACCTGAACGACAGTTCCTGAACGACATTACTTCCAAAAGCAAAAGGTACAGATTATTATTATTTCTATAATTGCTATTATTTTTATTTCTATTATTTATAACTATTAATTATTATTTCTAATTAGTAATTATTAATTATTATTGTTGTGGTTGTTATTGTTATTATTGTCATTATTATTATTACTTTTATTATTATTATTATTATTATTATTATTATTGTTATTATTATTATTATTATAATTTTTATTAATATCCTTATTATTATTATTATTATTATTATTATTATTATTATTAGTTTTATTAATATTATCACTATTATTATCATTATCTTTATTATTATTATCCTTATTATTATCATTACCATCATTATCATTAATATTATTATTATTATTATTATTATTATTATTATTAATTTAGTAAGTTGTGTAAAATCTTCAGAATGTCCCCGACTCACAATACGTGGGTCGGGAGTTATCTGAAGACATTGCATATATAATTGGTTTCTTGCCTATGATGATCATGAGAGAGATTTAAAATAAGCAATACGAGTAATAGTAGTAATGACAGCTCGAATAATTGATGCTGATCACGATTAGTATACGAAGTCTACATACCAGACACCCGTTGAGATACTACCGCAAGAGAGTTATGGGGTCCTTTGACTGGCCAGACAGTACTAAATGGGATCCTTCTCTCTAGTTACGATTCATTTTCCCTTTGCCTACACATACACACCAGATGGTCTGGCCTATTCTTTACAGCTTCTCCTCTGTCCTTATACACTTGACAGCACTGAAATTACCAAACAATTCTTCTTTCAAGAGGTTAACTACTGCACAGTAATTGTTCAGTTGCCACTTTCCTCATAGTAAGGGTAGAAGAGACTTTAGCTATGGTCAACAGCTCTTCTAGGAGAAGGACACTCCAAAATCAAACCATTGTTCTCTGTCCTTGGGTAGTGCCATAGCCTCTGTACCATGGCCTTCCACTGTCTTGGGTTAGAGTTCTCTTACTTGAGGGTACACTCAGGTACACTATTCTATCTTATTTTTCTTCCTCTTGCTTTGTTAAATTTTTATAGTTTATATAGGAGATTTTTATTCTAATGTTACTGTTCTTAAAATATTCTATTTTTCCTTGTTTCCTTTCCTCATGGAGCTATTTTCCCTGTTCGAGCCCCTGGGCTTATAGCATTCTGATTTTCCAACTAGGGTTGTAGCTGAATAATAATAATAATAATAATGCTAGTTTGAATCAAGGACGCTGATACAGGATAGTAAAAGTCCTCAGAAGGATATTGGGAGTTAAATGGCAGGACTGGATTAGAAATGAAACTATAAGAGGGATTACTCAGGTGCCATATGTGGATGAGATCATGATGAGGGGTAGATGGAGATGGTTTTATCATGCTCTTCCCACTCCCCAAGAGAGATTAGTTCACCAAACGTTCAGCTGAGCTCCGCAAGGCACTATAAGAGTTGGAAGACCCAGGCCTACATGCCTGAGAACTATAAAGCCTGAAGTACATGGTGAATGGAGAAGTATTAGATTAACAGTTCAAGACAGAGACGGCTGGCAAAATCTAGCCGAGGCCCTTTGCGTCAATAGGCGTAGAAGGAGATGATGATGATGACATATGAATAATAGTTGTATTGATAATTTTAATGGTTGATAATGATCTTGGATAGTCTGCGTCAAACATGTCCTTTAGTGTCCTATAGAGCTGGCTTCCTTTCCGCAAGACTCCGTCCTTGTCTTACTAGCATACTATAGTTTTCAAATAAACTTGCCATTACTTGAAACGTTACTATATTGGAATTGACTCTTTAGCTATAGTAAGAAACTCTTCTAGGAGAAGGACACTCCAAAATCAAACAATTGTTCTCTAGTCTTGGGTAGTGCCACAGCCTCTGTACCTTCGTCTTCTTCCACTGTCTTGGGGTAGTGCCATAGCCTCTGTACCATGGTCTTCCACTGTTTTGGTTTAGTGCCATAGACTCTGTACCATGGTCTTCCACTGTTTTGGGTTAGTGCCATAGCCTTTGTACCATGGTCTTCCACTGTTTTGGGTTAGTGCCATAGCCTTTGTACCATGGTCATCCACTGTTTTGGGTTAGTGCCATAGCCTTTGTACCATGATCTTCCACTGTTTTTGGTTAGTGCCATAGCCTCTGTACCATGGTCATCCACTGTCCTGGGGTAGTGCCGTAGCCTCTGTCCCATGTTCTTCCACTGTTTTGGGTTAGTGCTGTAGCCTCTGTACCATGGTCTTCTTCCACTGTCTTGGGGCACATTTCTCTTGGTTGATGGTACACTCAGGCACACTATTCTATCGATTTCCTTATTTCCTTTCCTCACTGGGCTACTTTCCCTGTTGGAGCCCTCGGGATTATAGCAGCCTGCTTTTCCAACTACTGCTGCAGCTTAGGCAATAACAATAATAACAAACAGACCATAACAAGTTCTCTAACGTTTCAGGTAGTTTAAATCTAAATATCTCTGACTGAAGTTTTCTGATAACCCTGCTGTTTATGTTTTGCCTTAGACACACACTCTGTTGTTTCCTTCACCTGTTATAACGCTTAATCAATTGAAAGAGTATAAGATCATAACTTCAAAGATCCCAAATTCATACTGGCAACAGTATCCAAAGATTTATGCAACTCTCAGTAGAAACTTCCACTCTCTCAAATGTAAATTTCTGTTTCTTGATCACAGTACGTTATTGGGTCCTTTGACAGGCCAGAGAGTACTACATTGGATCCTTCTCTCTGGTTACAGTTCATTTTCCTTTTTCCTATACATTCATCGAATAGACTGGCTAATTCTTTACACATTCTCCTCTGTCTTTATACACATGACAACACTGAGAATACCTAACATTTCTTCCTCGTTCATGGGGTTAACCACTGCACTGTAATTGTTCAGTGGCTACTTTCCTCTTTGTAAGGCTAGAAGAGACTCTTCAGTTATGGTAAGCAGCTCTTCTAGGAGAAGAACGCTCCAAAATTAAAACATTGTTCTCTAGTCTTGGGTAGTACCTTAGCCTCTGTAATATGGTCTTTCACTGACTTGGGGTAGAGTTCTCTTGCTTGAGGGTACACTTGGGCACACTAATCCATCTTATTTGTTTTTTAAAGTTTTTATAGTTTATTTATGAAAGATTTATATTGATATTGTTGTTCTAAAAATATTTTATTTCAATTGACAATTGTAGTTTCCTACTTTCCTGATAATTGTAGTTTCCTACTTTTCCTGCTTTTCCAACTAGGCTTGTAGCTTAGCAAGTAATAATAATAATAATAATAATAATAATAATAATAATAATAATAATAATAATAATAATAATAATAATAATAATAATAATAATAATAATGACCGATACTGAGCGGGTGGAAGGGAACCTCAGTTTAATAAGGAACTGGAGAATTACGACAACGCCAAACATTCTTAAATTTATTTCCATCACCAACAAATAAACAACGTTTCAAACATCTCTGTGTTCATAATCATGTTCCTGGGTAAAAGAAAGTAAAACAATAAAGAACAAGCTGTACATAAATATTGTAAACAAATAAATTCTAAGGCCTAATTGAGCCTTTTTCCCATTCTAACTTAGAATTTATTTGTTTGTTTACAATATTTATGTACAGCTTTCTCTTTATTGCTTTACTCTCTTTTACCCAGGAACATGATTATGAACACAGAGATGTTTGAAACGTTGTTTATTTGTTGGTGATGGAAATAAATTTAAGAATGTTTGGCGTTGTCGTAATTCTCCAGTTCCTTAATAATAATAATAATAATAATAATAATAATAATAATAATAATAATTGAATTAAAGGTCGCTCATGAATGGCAGTGGCAAGGGACAGTAACAATGCACTGGCAGGATAAAAGGGACTTGGAGACAGACCATATAGAATAGATGATCAGTGCCCAATCCTTCTCTCCTCTTCACCCAAGCTTTGTTGTTTGTCCTATATAAGAACTCTATTTTCACACTTACTATATTTTCAATGTGATCAGCACCTTTTTATTTATAAATCATATTTTAGGTGTTCAGCACTGAAACTTCTTCTAGCTTAGATGCCATTAACATGAATATAACATTATCATATCTGTAAATCTACTACAAGGGCCCAATTGACATAATATTCCCTCTAGAGCAGTGTTTCCCAACCCTGGGGTAAATTACCCCAGTGGGGTAATGGACCCGTATTTTGGGGGTAATCAAGATGTTTTGAAATTGAGTTATTCACATTCCCATAATTATTGCCATAATTCACACAAAATCTGCAATAATTATTTTATAGGAAAACTCAATAATTTTAAAATTGCTGTACAATAAGTTTTCATTTGTTTTGGATCCTTAACTATAAGCAGCCAATAGCGGGCTACATGATCCATACAGTTCATCGGATGGCTGCAAAAAACATCCGATGTTACCGGGTATATGTTCAATGGGGTAATTGATTAGTTGGAAATAAAATTTTGGGGTAATAATTTAAAAAAGGTTGGGAAACACTGCTCTAGACAGATGCAAAAATGTTAAATATCAATATTTACTTATTCCAGATTATGCTATAAAGTTACAGAGTGTATCTAATTTCAATCATGAATTATCATGAAATCAATTTCATGATTTTCTATTTCAGGAATATGTCGGCCATGAGGTGCCATCGTTTAGTACTGTTGCTGTCCATGACTTTCCTCGCGTGTGACGCAACCGCAACCGCAACCATCACGGAGAGAGGTATGACGATTGGTATACTTCACTGGCATTTAAAAGTTAAAAGATACCCACACAACCATGTAATCATTCAAATCTCTTTCATTTACCTTCTAAAAGAGCCATACATTCCAGACATTCTCAGTCTCATCTCCACTTTCAGTGCTATTTCAGATACACGCACGACATAGCTACTCCTTGCACTGTCGCACAGCGTCCTCAAGACCAAACACTCGCTAGCGTAATATGATCACTACCCAAGACCCTTCTTCCCGCACAGCGTCCTCAAGACCAAACACTCGCTAGCGTAATATGATCACCACCCAAGACCCTTCTTCCCGCGCAGCGTCCTCAAGACCAAACACTCGCTAGCGTAATATGTTCACCACCCAAGACCCTTCTTCCCGCGCAGCGTCCTCAAGACCAAACACTCGCTAGCGTAGTATAATCACCACCCAAGACCCTTCTTCCATAATCCAAGTCTGCTTGGTGATTACCAAGTAGGCAGACCTAATGTATGCCCTCACCCTGATACACGCACGACATAGCTACTCCTTGCACTGTCGCACAGCGTCCTCAAGACCAAACACTCGCTAGCGTAAGATGATCACCACCCAAGACCCTTCTTCCATAATCCAAGTCTGCTTGGTGATTACCAAGTAGGCAGACCTAATGTATGCCCTCACCCTGATAGCCATCCTTGGAACTGTCCCATTACTAGCCCACAGTCAAATATAAAATCCCCTCTGTACCCTGCTAGGAACTAGCGGAACCTAGCAATGGTTGCTGATAGCCATCCACCCTACAATCCTATCTCACAAGGATGGTAAAGTGATTTTCACTGATGGGATCTATCCCTCCTTGCTACCAACTGAAACTTTTAGGTCCTTCAGATACAGTCAATGATGATCACACAAAGGTACCACAGCCTTTAAAAATAGGTGTTACCCGAACTCGTCCAATTCTTATCTTTCCCCTCCAATTATTTATGAAGTAGGCTAAAATCACTGCCAGATCTTTATTAAGACAGCATCTATAACGTTTACAACCCTTCAATAAGGCTAACATTACCGCCAGATATTTGCAGATAGCATCTATAACGTTTACAACGCTTTCTGAAGGCTAAAATTACTGCCAGATATTTGCAGACAGCATCTATAATGTTTACATCGCTTTCAGAAGGCTAAAATCACAGCCAGAACATGGCTCAGAGCGCATCTATGAAGATAAAAACGCTTTCAGAAGGCTAAAATCAAAGCCAGAACATTTCTCAAGCAGCTCCTATAAAGATAAAAACACTTCCAGAGGGCTAAAATCACTGTCGGATCTTTGCTCAGAACGCCTCTATGACGTATTAGGTATTTCTCTTAAATACCGTCCAATTTTACAATGTTAATTTAGTTTTAATACCTAATTTGAGTGCATGGCTATTCTAAAATGAGCCCTTAATTCTATTCAGTTTAACGCAAACAATCTACTCCCAGTGCCTTACGATATTCAACTGTATACCATTATCCTTCTAATGTTATATTTCCAAAATGTTTCTCTTCCAAGTAGTTGGTTATTCTACCTACTTCGTTATTTTCTCTACTCCTTAACCAACTTCTTCTTTGTCTGCATCTTTTCCCACTTTTATGTGGGATCGATGTTCACAATCTCCACTGGCCATATTGGTTTTGGCTAATTTTTCATGGCCCGATGCCTTTCCTGCCGCCAACCCTCCCCATTTACCCGGGCTTGGGACCGGCTTGGGAACGGCACCAAGTTGGGGATGGCTTGGCACCCTCAGTGGCTGGGTTTCTATTCCTTAACCAACTAGTAATCGTAATTCCTCATTCACATTTAATATGTATTAGATTAATCACGACATTCAAATGCACTTGTAATATCGGAAACTAAAAAAAGTCATACTTTTAATCTCAATTACTGTTCACTGTGAACTCTGTGGAGTAATTGATTCTCCCAGTAACAGTCAACAGTTACTTTGAAAAAAAAAAATTAAATAAATAAAAAATAAAAATCTTCACGATGGACAGAGATAGACTTCCTTGTACTTGCCTAACCTAACCTAGTTTGAGTAGAAGCTATTATTATTATTTTTTTTATTATCATTACAAGCTAGGCTACAGCCATAGTTGGAAATATAGATGCTATAAGCCCAAGGTAAAACAGGGAAAAATAGTTCAGTGAGGAAAGGAAGCAAAGAAATAAATAAAATATAAGAGCAGAATGAACAATAAAAATAAAATATTTCAAGAACAGTAACAGCATTAAATCAGATCTTTCGTATATAAACTATAAAAACTTCGAAAAACAAGAGGAAGAGAAATAAGATAGAATAGCATGGCCGAGTGTATCCCCAAGCAAGAGAACTCTAATCCAAGACAGTGGAAGGCCATGGTACAGAGGTTATGGTACTACCCAAGAATAAAGAACAACAGTTTGATTATGGAGTGTCCTTCTCCTAAAAGAGCTGCTTACCATAGTTAAAGAATCTCTTTTACCCTTACCAAGAGGAAAGTAGCCGCTGAACAGTTACATTGCAGTAATTAACCCATTGAGCAAAGAAGAATTGTTTGGTAATCTCGGTGTTGTCAAGTGTATGATAAAAGTGGAGAATGTGGAAAGAATAGGCCAGACTATTCAGTGTGTGTAGGCAAAAGAATGATGAGCCATAACCAGAGAGAGGGATCCAATATAGTACTGTCTGACCAGTCAAAAGATCCAATAACTCTCTAGCAGTAGTATCTCAATGGGTCTCTGGTGCCCTGTCCTACATAGTACCTATCATTTTAATATTAAAAATTCAAGTAATATTCCGGCTGCTACTTTTCAATTATACCTACTACTTTTCAAGTTCTATTCTTTGTCTATATCTACTTAAATTGTCTATCTTAGCTTCGTGGTTTTGTTTACTTAGTGTAACGTCTTTTTTCATCTCATAGTAAGTTATATCGCAAAAACCTTTCTAATACTTGAGCGTTTTATCAGAAATTTTCATCTTACCTAAACCTACATAACCTAGCCTTAATCTATCCAGTCTTGATAAAGCTAAACTAGATCATTTTTATTAATTTAACCCAATTTACCCAAAGGTAATTCTTCCAGTTACTTAACCGAACATAGCCTGCCTCCTTGAGCTAGCTAAATTGTTGTGTACGTCCCTTTAGTTGACCTAACTTGAATTACTTTGTGAATTTCTAACTACCAATACCTAACCTAATATGTACATTTTTTAAATCTCTAAGATTACTATCATTTATTACAGATGAGATGGGCAACTGCTCCTACTGGAACATCAACTACGAGTCTTTTGGGGTAAGGTTAGCCATCACGGATTTGAACGCCACTACACGAGTCGTTGTACTCAACAGTAAACAATTGTAGACACATTTATATAGAGGTTTTTGTTCTTTTCAATCCCAGTACATATTTAGAGATATACTAACCTATTCAAAACTGGCTGTAACCGACCCTAAAAGTTTAAAAGTTTATAAGGTGTCCGGTTTCGGTTTTGGTATCATCTGGAGAGACGCTCACCAGAAAGTCAGCCGGACAAGTCCAGCAACACCCTGTGGTGCCCGACCACAGCAGTAACCCCAACCCCACGCATTGTAAACAACTTAAACTCAGTCTCCGGCAGGGATCAATTTAACACCATGCAGGAGTCCATGAAATACTAAAGGATTGCGTCTAAAATGTTCCGATCCTTGGGTCACTTGCTAATGGGAGGAGCCTCGTGGAATTAGGATAGTACTCGATATTAATACCTAACTGAATATAGAGCTAACGGTAATAGTAATCAGAAGATTAAACAAATACTATTTCTATCCAAATATTCCATAAATTTTCCAGTTAAACATAAATGACACACTTGTTTGGATGTTTGTTTACATTTACGAAGACAGTACCCAGTACAAGTGTAAAAATCTAAATAATGTAGCATCCTGCTTTTATAACTAATTGATAGATAGATTGCCATCATCACATTCACTAACTACTCTGCGACATAAGCACTCCACGTCTTATACCTTTCATTCATATAGAGTAAGAAATAAATCAAGACCTAATTAAACCTAATACTTCACACAAATACGTAGAAGTTCTTTAAATCCTGTCCTAACCGCCCAGATTGAATATGGCGTCACTATAATTACTATCAATGGCCAATCAATAACATCAATTTCAACTTTATTTGCTCATAATTATTTACATTTTGTTGATAGTTTCTCAAACCTCACAGCTTGTATGCTTTACTAGCAGAACACAATTTATAGTCAGGGTCCTTATCTCAAACAGCCCTCAACTTCACCCCAATTTGTATGCCTTACTTTCAGAACACAATTTGTGGTCAGGGTCCATATCTCAAACAGCCCTCAACTTCCCCCCAATTTGCATGCCTTACTTGCAAAACACAATTTGAGGTCAGGGTCTATATCTCAAACAGCCCTCAACTTCACCCCAATTTGCATGCCTTACTTGCAAAACACATTTGTGGTCAGGGTCCATATCTCAAACAGCCCTCAACTTCACCGAAGTCAAGAACTTCCAATGTTTACCCTCCTCTTCACTGAAACAGAACCACCGTCTTATTTAACCTTTTTCTCTTGAAACAGAATTACACGCTGAAATGCAAACTTCTGGACCGGCGCGTCGTCAACATCCAGGGAGTCGAGTTCAAGAACTTCACGTGCAACCAAACGGAAGAGTGCTTTCCCATCAAAACAGAGATTGGTGGGGTTGAGATCGTGACGCACTGTTCGTATCGACCCAGCCGGTACGCGAGCACGGCAAATCCATACCTGCCCCATTAAGGCTACTTAAACGTCAGCTTGAAGAGATCCTTCTGAGTACCATTTGTTTTTCATGTTCAGATCTGACTACGTAAGGCTTGTCATTTTCAAATCTGATACTGTTGGTCTCATGAATTGCTGTACTCATCATGATCTGGTACCTTCAATACATAGCACTTTTAAGATATATTCATTTCCAAGCTATAAGATTATTGAGATACTGATGTTACTGTACAACAGCTTACCCATAGAATAATATTGTTACTTCACCCTACTACCCAATTTAGTCAAAAGTTCTTTATGGCATATAGGGATTGCTTTAAAAATCAGTCTTCTGATATATTCATTTCCAAGCTATAAGATTATTGAGATACTGATGTTACTGTACAACAGCTTACCCATAGAATAATATTGTTACTTCACACTACTACCCAATTTAGTCAAAGTTCTTTATAGCATATAGGGATTGCTTTACAAATCAGTCTTCTGGCTTGCAGCATTCTGATTTTCCTAGCTACATGTCTTCTGATTGGCATGTAATAAACATTAACATCAATAATAAATATGGTGTTACTTACAAACTACCTTTGCAAACGGATAATCTTCTTTGCCTGGTTTTATAAGAATGTCAGCCCATGATAGTGAAATACTTAAAAGCATGAATGGCAGATACAAGGGAAAGTGACATTGACCTAGCAAGCAGGCCAACCAAGCCTTCTCTCCACCCAAGCTGGGACCAAAGAGGGCCAGCCGATGGCTACTGATGACTCAGCAGGTAGACCTAAAGGCTTACCTAAAAGCCCCTTATCCTTAGCTCACAAGGATGGGGAGGTTGCAGACACTAAAGGAACTAACGTGTTTGAGCCAGAATCAAATCTCAATCTGGTGATCACCAGGCAGGGACGTTACCAATAGGTCACCACAATTATTGAAGGACTATGTAGGGGTGTATAGAATATTACCACCGTACGTTCTGCGCGTCGTAGAAAGCGACTAAAAGGACAGCAAAAAAGCGACTAAAAGAACAGCAAAAGGCTAGACCTAAAGCCAATAACTGTGGAAACTGCTGTCTTGCAGTTGAAACATTAAGTAAAAGGCTCATCGCCAATATCTGCGGCTGATGACTGCAATGGTAAGCGACACTAAAAACTCTCTGCCAAATTATAAACTATGCCCGATGCTGTTAGAAATATGAAAAGATTTGATGGAAGAGGATGCCTTGGATAGAAGGCATTGGAGAAGACACATCAGGCAACCGACCCTTTAATGTAAGGTAGAAGAGGCTCTTAAGCTATGGTAAGCAGCTCTTCTACGAGAACACTCCATAGTCAAACCATTGTTCTCTGGTCTTTGGTAGTACCATAGCCTTTGTACCATGATCTTCCACTGTCTTGGATTAGAGTTCTCTTGCTTGAGGGTACACTCGGGCACACTTTTCTATCTTATTTCTTTTCTTCTTTGTTTTCCTGAAGTTCTTAGAGTTTATATAGGAGATATTTATCTTAATGTCGATACTGTTCTTAAAATATCTTATTTATCCTTGCTTCCTTTCCTCACTGTGTCTATTTTCCCTGTTGGAGCCCCTAAGCTTATAGCATCCTGCTTTTCCACCTAGGGTTGTAGCTTGGCTGATAATAATAATAATAACTAATAATAATAATTTATAACAAATGATAATAGTAACAATAATAATAATAATAATAATGATAATAATAATGATGATAATAATAATAATAATGATAAAAATTATAATAATGATAATAATAATAATGATAATAAATGATAATAAAAATAATACTAATAATAACAACAATAATAAATGATAATAAAAATAATAATAATAATAAAAATAATAATAATAATAATAATGATAATAATAATAATAATAATAATAATAATCATCATCATTTAAATCAGGTAATATATCCTACTCAAAAAAAAAATAAAAAAAAAATTATGCATTAGACCTAATTTGAACCTGATTCTCCCCAAATACATTTATTTTTCATTTACAAAGATAAAACATATCTTAAACCCAGGGTTTAAAAAAAAGTCTCTTATGAAATAAAACCAATTTTTAAAATTTTATATCAATTAATCTTTCCATATGAAGAAAAACAAGTTTGGAAATCACTAATCTAGTTCTCTCATATCTAGAAATGTGGTCTACAAACTCCTAGGTTTACTTACCTATTCTTCTTCTCTAGAATGGAATCCAGCTTTCAAAAATAGCCTGTAAGAGACCTGGATACAGGACAGCCTGCCCTTAGACAGGCCGTAGAAGGTCAGCCTACATTATGGCATCCGAGACTAGCAGAATATATCTTCTACATCAACTCACTATTATATGTACGAAAGAGGGTTGACTAATACGTATAGAAATGTTTATGTAATAACGTTAAATAACTCGCTACAATATATATATATATATATATATATATATATATATATATATATATATATATATATATATATATATATATACGGGCTGGGAGGAACGTAGAGAGTAGAGGTCCCCTTTTTGTTTTTGTTTCATTTGTTGATATCGGCTACCCCCCAAAATTGGGGGAAGCGCCTTGGTATATGTATGTATACATATATAAATATATAAATACATATATATATATATATATATATATATATATATATATATATATATATATATATATAAAACTACAACAATGAAAACTAGAGTTCGACAACTCCCACTTGAAAAGAGAAATATAAGAGTTACCCATGAAAATCGGCGTCTTGAAATTCCCATTTTCCTTGATTCTATTTATCAATGGATAACTAATGTAACATTCTTAGGAGCAATTTTCCTAGTAAAATATTGTTCCAGAGTTAACAATTATAACTCTCATACATGTAATTATATTATCATAATAAATATGATTTTTAAATATCATTATAACTATTTCATAAGGTTATAAACCAAGCAACATCGACGATAACAAAATAAATCAATATTTTCAGACAATCGAGGGCATTATTATTATTATTATTATCATTACTATCCAAGCTACAACCCAAATTGGAAAAGCAAGATGCATGTCCCCCAATTTGCAAACTTCAAACTACACAATGAGACCACATGGAGAGAGAGAGAGAGAGAGAGAGAGAGAGAGAGAGAGAGAGAGAGAGAGAGAGAGAGAGAGAGAGAGAGAGAGAGAGAGATATTACCCCTATATCTTTTTCTATTGGTAGCTACAACACAAGTAATTGTAATAATTATAACTAAACCAACAACAACAACAACAACAACAATAATAATAATAATAATAAACCTCGCCATCTTTGGGGGATCATACAGGCCTACCTGCTGAGGCGTCATTAGCAGCCACTGCCTGGCCCTCCCTGGTCTTAGCTCGAGTGGACAGGGTGCTTGGGCGCTGATCATATATATATATGGTCAGTTTCTAGAGCACTGTCGCTGACCCTTGCCTCTGCCATTCATGAGACACCTTTAAACCTTTAGAGAAATTGCTACTCATAACAGACGCAAAGAATCATTATTATTATTATGATTATGATTATGATTATGATTATTATTATTATTATTATTATTATTATTGATTATTATTATTATAATTATTATTATTATTATTACAACCTGCTAAGCAACAACCCTAGTTGAAAAAGCAAGATGCTATAAGACGAAAAGAATCATTATTATTATTATTATTATTATTATTATTATTATTATTATTATTATTCATTATTATTATAATTATTATTATTATTATTACAACCTGCTAAGCAACATTCCTAGTTGAAAAAGCAAGATGCTATAAGCCTAAGGGCTCCAACAAGGAAAATAGCCCAGTAACGAAAGGAAATAAGGAAATAAATAAACTACAAGAACAGTAATTAACAATTTCTATATCTTAGGAACAGTGACAACACTGAAATAAATCTTTCATATATAAACTATAAAATCTTTAACAAAACAAGAGGAGAAATAAGATAGAACAGTGTGCCCGAGTGTACCCTCAAGCAAGAGAACTCTAACCCAAGACAGTGGAAGACCATGGTATAGAGGCTATGGCACTGACCAAGACTAGAGAACAATGGTTTGATTTTGGAGTATCCTTCTCCTAGAAGAGCTGCTTGCCATAGCTAGAGAGTCTCTTCTACCCTTAACAAGAGGAAAGTAGCCACTGAACAATTACAATGCAGTAGTTAACCCCTTGAGAGAAGAATAATTATTTGGTAATCTCAGTGTTGTCAAGTGAATAAGGACAGAGGAGAATCTGTAAAGAATAGGCCAGACTAATCAGTGTATGTACAGGCAAAGGGAAAATGAACCATAACCAGAGAGAAGGATCCAATGTAGTACTGTCTAGCCAGTCAAAGGACCCCATAACTCTCTGGACGTAGTATCTCAACGGGTGGTTGGTGCCCTGGCCAACCTACTACCTATAAACATTAAATTACTTCAGATTTTGACTTTGAAAGCATATGAGGGACCACAACGAAACGACCTTCCAGTCCAGCAATGCTTTTTCCAGCAATCCGTTGCATCACAACATTGGGGACTGATTGGCCTCACAACATTGGGGACTGATTGGAATCACAACATGGGGGACTGATTGGAATCACAACATGGGGGACTGATTGGCATCACAACATGGGGGTTGATTGGCATCACAACATTGGGGACTGATTGGCATCACAACATTGGGGACTGATTGGCATCACAACATTGGGGACTGATTGGAATCACAACATGGGGGACTGATTGGAATCACAACATGGGGGACTGATTGGAATCACAACATGGGGGTTGATTGGCATCACAACATTGGGGGTTGATTGGCATCACAACATTGGGGGTTGATTGGCATCACAACATTGGGGACTGATTGGCATCACAACATTGGGGACTGATTGGCATCACAACATTGGGGACTGATTGGAATCACAACATGGGGGACTGATTGGAATCACAACATGGGGGACTGATTGGCATCACAACATGGGGGTTGATTGGCATCACAACATTGGGGGTTGATTGGCATCACAACATTGGGGACTGATTGGCATCACAACATTGGGGACTGATTGGCATCACAACATTGGGGACTGATTGGAATCACAACATGGGGGACTGATTGGAATCACAACATGGGGGACTGATTGGCATCACAGCATGGGGGTTGATTGGCATCACAACATTGGGGGTTGATTGGCATCACAACATTAGGGACTGATTGGCATCACAACATGGGGGACTGATTGGAATCACAACATTGTGGACTGTTTGGCATCACAACATTGGGGACTGATTGGCATCACAACATGGGGGACTGATTGGCATCACAACATAAGGGACTGATTGGAATCACAACATGGGGGACTGATTGGAATCACAACATGGGGGACTGATTGGAATCACAACATGGGGGACTGATTGGAATCACAACATGGGGGACTGATTGGAATCACAACATTGGAGACTGATTGGCATCACAACATTGTGGACTGATTGGCATCACAACATTGGGGACTGATTGGCATCACAACATGGGGGACTGATTGGCATCACAACATAAGGGACTGATTGGAATCACAACATGGGGGACTGATTGGAATCACAACATGGGGGACTGATTGTAATCACATGGGGGACTGATTGGAATCACAACATGGGGGACTGATTGGAATCACAACATGGGGGACTGATTGGAATCACAACATGGGGGACTGATTGGAATCACAACATGGGGGACTGATTGGCATCACAACATGGGGGACTGATTGGCATCACAACATGGGGGACTGATTGGCATCACAACATGGGGGACTGATTGGAATCACAACATGGGGGACTGATTGGAATCACAACATGGGGGACTGATTGGAATCACAACATGGTGGACTGATTGGCATCACAACATTGGGGACTGATTGGCATCACAACATTGGGGACTGATTGGCATCACAACATTGGGGACTGATTGGCATCACAACATGGGGGACTGATTGGAATCACAACATGGGGGACTGATTGGAATCACAACATGGGGGACTGATTGGCATCACAACATGGGGGACTGATTGGCATCACAACATTGGGGACTGATTGGCATCACAACATGGGGGACTGATTGGCCTCACAACATTGTGGACTGATTGGCATCACAACATTGGGGACTGATTGGCATCACAACATGGGGGACTGATTGGCATCACAACATAAGGGACTGATTGGAATCACAACATGGGGGACTGATTGGAATCACAACATTGGGGACTGATTAGAATCACAACTTGGGGGACTGATTAGAATCACAACATTGGGGAACTGATTAGAATCACAACATTGGGGGACTGATTGGAATCACAACATTGGGGGACTGATTGGAATCACAACATTGGGGACTGATTAGAATCACAACATTGGGGACTGATTAGAATCACAACATTGGGGGACTAATTAGAATCACAACATTGGGGACTGATTAGAATCACAACATTGGGGGACTGATTGGAATCACAACATTGGGGACTGATTAGAATCACAACATTGGGGGACTGATTAGAATCACAACATTGGGGAACTGATTAGAATCACAACATTGGGGGACTGATTGGAATCACAACATTGGGGACTGATTAGAATCACAACATTGGGGGACTGATTAGAATCACAACATTGGGGAACTGATTAGAATCACAACATTGGGGGACTGATTGGAATCACAACATTGGGGGACTGATTGGAATCACAACATTGGGGACTGATTAGAATCACAACATTGGGGACTGATTAGAATCACAACATTGGGGGACTGATTAGAATCACAACATTGGGGACTGATTAGAATCACAACATTGGGGGACTGATTGGACTCACAACATTGGGTACTGATTAGAATCACAACATTGGGGGACTGATTAGAATCACAACATTGGGGGACTGATTAGAATCACAACATTGGGGACTGATTGGAATCACAACATTGGGGACTGATTGGAATTACAACATTGGGGGACTGATTAGAATCACAACATTGGGGGACTGATTGGAATCACAACATTGGGGGACTGATTGGAATCACAACATTGGGGTACTGATTGGAATCACAACATTGGGGGACTGATTGGAATCACAACATTGGGGACTGATTGGAATCACAACATTGGGGGACTGATTAGAATCACAACATTGGGGACTGATTAGAATCACAACATTGGGGGACTGATTAGAATCACAACATTGGGGACTGATTGGAATCCCAACATTGGGGGACTGATTGGAATCACATCATTGGGGGACTGATTGGAATCACAACATTGGGGACTGATTAGAATCACAACATTGGGGACTGACTGGAATCACAACATTGGGGACTGGTTGGAATCACAACATTGGGGGACTGACTGGAATCACAACATCGGGGACTGGTTGGAATCACAACATCGGGGACTGGTTGGAATCACAACATCGGGGACTGGTTGGAATCACAACATTGGGGCCTGATTAGAATCACAACATTGGGGACTGATTGGAATCACAACATTGGGGACTGGTTGGAATCACAACATTGGGGACTGGTTGGAATCACAACATTGGGGACTGATTAGAATCACAACATTGGGGACCGACTGTTCCAGAGTTGAATCAAACATTTCCAGACCGGTGGCCTGGAAGGGAGAGCAGTGACTTTAATACTGTCTTAATATGCTTCCGGTAACTATTTCTCGCTGTTCGCATAAATATTGTCTCAAATACGGAAAGAAATATCTACCTGTACTTCGCATTTTGTAATAAATTCCGTATATTTGTCCTTTCGTTTCATTTTGTAATATATTTTCGTAAGTGGTAAAGAGATTAGAAGGACACCCTGTGTGTATATATATACTGTGTGTGTATATATATATATATATATATATATATATATATATATATATATATATATATATATATATATATATATATATATATATATATTGCATATATATATATATATATATATATATATATATATATATTTATATATATACATATAATTTCATATACAATACGTAAATTCATATACACACATATTATTATTATTATTATTATTACTATTATTATTTTTATTATTATTATTGTTGTTGTTGTTGTTGTTGTTATCATTCAAAAAACAGAATGATATAACCTCAAGGGCTCCAACACGAAAAAATAGCCCAGTGAGAAAAGAAAGTAAAGAGAGACTTATGTAAGTCTGTTCAATATTAAAAATTCAACTTTTGAAGTTCTACTGATTCAACTACCTGATTAGGAAGATCATTCCATAATTTGGTAACAGCTGGAATAAAACTTCTAGCATACTGTGTAGTATCGAGCCTCATGATGGAGAAGGCCTGGCTATTAGAATGAACTGCCTGCCTAGTATTACGAACAGGATAGAATTGTCCAGGGAGATCTGAATGTAAAGGATGGTCAGAATTATGTCTTATGCAACATGCATAATGAACTAATTGAACGACGGTGCCAAAGATTAATATCTAGATCAGGAATAAGAAATCTAATAGACCGTAAGTTTCTGTCCAACAAATTTAATATGAGAATCAGCAGCTGAACACCAGACAGGAGAACAATACTCGAAACAAGGTAGAATGAAAGAATTAAAACAATTTTTATAAATTTTTTTAACGAACTAATGTTACCAATTGAACAAAAGTGTCAAGAGATTAATAACGTAGACTGCATACTAAATCAGCATCTCT
>NW_027172174.1:65000-70000 GCF_036898095.1 Palaemon carinicauda | reverse complement strand
TCTCTCTCTCTCTCTCTCTCTCTCTCTCTCTCTCTCTCTCTCTCGATTTGGCAAACAAAAAAAAAAATAAAAATAAGACAAAAATTAATCCTTCACATTCCTCCCCCCATACTTTGCCAAATCCATCTCACATAACAATGGCCTACTTTTTTTCATAACCCAATCGCAGTCGGGAATAGGATCTCTGCTTTGAATAAGCGGGCCTTCATATACTCTCCCATTCACTTTCACCATATCGCTATCATTCAATGTCCTATTCTGATTCCCATCTATACCCCTATCATTTATTATATCATTCAATATCCCATCTACCTAACTATCATGTGGCCCTAAAATCTCACTTATTTCCATCAGCAATTCATCTATTTCATCCAAACCATTCTCTACTTTAATAAAAGATTCATTCATACTACTTATCTTTCTCCTATCTCTCATTCTCGTATTCGTCATACTTTCTTTTACATCATCTAAGAAAAAACCACTCAAACTATAGGTATCATTCATACTCAGCCATGATTCATCTGTGATAACACATTTATCTTATATACTCACCTGTATATTTACACCCTTGTCATTCACATTAGGATTCCAACCTATACCAATAAATTTCCTTGCACTTTCTCCTCACTTAAAAATTTCAAACGCCTCTTTTTTCCATACTCAACTAACACTAATTATTTATTTACTAGCCCTAACTTCTCATGCATACTGGGTTCATAATTCCTCATTTCCAACCAATTATTCATCCCATTCCCAAGAACACTAATCCTATTCCTTCCATATACACAGGAGGACTCACCTAGTTAAACCCTCTGACTACCTAGTTTCCCGAACACCCTAGCTGGCCTAATCCCTTCTTTCTACAAACCATAGCTATATGCCCATCTACACCCCATTCAGAACATTTAGCACGCTGCTCTTTACACGTCCTCGCGTAATACCCATTCTGACTACAATAGGCGCAAATCCCATTCGTATGATTACTCGTACATCCACTTCCTATATGCCCAGTCATACCACACCGATAACACTTAACAATTTTCTCTTTCTTACACTAACTAATACGATGCCCTATCTCTCCACACCCGCAACTTGCTCCTAACTCCCATCTATACTCATTCTTTATATGCCCTACTTTCCCACACCTATAACACTCCTATACACAGATACAGCTACCTGACCTACCTCGCTGCGCACTAGTACTCCTATCCCTCCTAACCAAATTCCCTTTCCTAAACCCTTCATTTGTCCGTACATGTATTCCCACATTACTCCCCCTATTACCCCTATCTACGTCACTATCAGGTACCCTCATCGGTCCTCACATAACAGAATCTCTAAAACTAACAAATTCTGGCACACTTTCCTCCATTCTAGTTCTTACATTCAAATATTTACTCTCTTTCATACACCTATCCAACTGGTAATCCTCAATTATCTCTAAAATATCATTCCATGTCACCCGTTCCAACGTCCACCTCATCTCCTCCTTCCGTTTTAAATTAATAAATTCTCACATTCTCAGGTACTGTTGTTGAAAACTTCCTCATTAACTCCTTATTCTCATTTATACTTTCATCTCCATAGTTCTTCCTTGCTAACGTTTCTAACCGACATATATACATAGAAATAGTCTCATCCACATTCATTCGAGCCTCATCAAAATCCTTTTTATGCCTATACTTAACACTCCCTTTCATACGCTTTACCTGCTCAATCATCCTACTTTTTACAATATCATACTCAACATCCCCCGCACTCATTGAAACACTACACATCGTCAACAAATTCCTAGTTGAATATTCTCCCAACTCCTTGGCCACAAACTCTCTTACTATCGCCATACTTATCCTGACAATACCTCTCTTTCTCCTTGAAAAACTCGAATACATCCCTACTACTATGCTCATTGAACTTTTCACACAAAGGTACCTCTCTCATAAAACAGTCTTACACACATCACGTTCATTCTCACTGCTTTCATAACTGCTACCTTCCTTCTTGTTTCTTACTTCCTCGCTAGAATATAAGGAATCTAATTCCACACTCATACTCCTATCCTTGATCAGTGAGAAAAACAGGCATGTTTATTCAGGTTCATTTTAGTGCGGGGGAAGAGCGAAGATACAAGCATAATATATACACAAAATTAACTATGTACGATCGTGTGACACACAGTTGGTATATGGCTCCCCACCCCCCTAAAAATAACATACTGTACATGTTAAATAGGGCGCCCTGATCTAGAGAGGCGAACTGTAGCCTGGTGATCTAGCCAGAGATAAGCAGGTTTTAGACGATCAATGGAGACCTAGTCTTCTTTGCCACGTATGTTTAGTAGGAATTCTTTCGAACTTCGTCGGATCACAAGGAAAGACCCATGTCAGGGGGCGTTAGCGGTGGCTTGCTAGTGTCTTCGAGCAGGAAGACGCTGGAGCTTGTAAGTCTGGCGGCATGGAGTAAATTTTCCCACGATGTGACGTATGTGCTGGAGTCGTTGGATGAGGTTGTAGAAGAAAAAAATTGGCAAGGACGACCAACGGGTCGCCATACACCATTTCAGCTGCGAAGACGTCAAGGGCGTCTTTATGAGTAGTCCTTAGTCCCAAGAGGACCAAGGGAAGCTGAGTAAACCAGTTGGAATCCTAGCAGCAGGACATCAGAGCTGCTTATAGGGTGCAATGGAAACGTTCAATCATTCCATTGGCAGCGGGGTTGTAGGCCGTTGTCTGATGTAGGGTGATGCACAAGAGATTCACTAATGATGTCCACAATTGAGAGGTGAAAGTTGTAATATGCTCAAGGATACCAAATCTTGCAATACATCCTGAGAGTAAGGCAGATGTACATGAGGCGGACATTGCAGTATCCATGGGAATGGCTTCAGGACAATGAGTGGAGCGGTCGATGACGGTAACCAGGTAACAATGTCTTTGTTATGTGGGTAGGGGGCCTACAATGTCGACATGAATGTGTGTGAAACGACACTGTGGTTGAGGAAAGGTGCCCACTCCTTAATCCGTGTGTCGATGTACTTTGGAAGTTTGACAAGAAGTACAGGTGGAGACCCAATCCTTAACATCCTTAGAAATGCCGTGCCAAATGAACTTTGCCTTCAGCAGCTGTGCAGTAGAACGGCAAAGGGATATGAAAGGCCGCGAATGAAATCAAACACCTGCCGGGGCTTGGGAGCAGGAATCCAAGGTCGCGGTCTACCAGTACTGACGTCAAAGAGGAGGGTGGTGTTAGAGTTTTCGAGGGGGAAGTCTTCCCAACGGAGGGAAGTGCAGGATGTCCTACATGCTTGATACTCTGGATCCTGTCGATGGGCTTCAGCCAGGGCGTTGTAATCCCATCCCAGTTGCACAGCAGCCAACATGTTTCTTGACAGGGCATTGGCAACGGGAATCATTTTCCCAGTGATTTATTGAAGGGTGCAATTATATTCATCCATGGAAGGGAGATATCGGTGTTGACGGGCGGACCAGGCGTCAGACTGTCGAGTGAAGGTGTACATCAGAGGCATGTGGTCTGTGAAAATGACAAAGGGCGTACCTTCTAAGAAACGGCGAAAGTGCTGAACAGCCAAGTGCACCGCCAGCAATTTACAATCGAAGGTAGAATAACCCGATTCTGCCTTGGACAGTTTTCTGCTGAAAAATGCCAATGGGAGGGGTGAGAGGTTGTCCACCTGCTCGAGTACTGCACCAATAGCGACGTCCCTGGCATCGATGGAGAGAAGGAGAGGGGCGTGTGGGATAGGAAAAGTGAGAGCTGCAGCGGTTGATAGCGCCTTCTTTGCATTGCAGAGGGCTGCTTCTTGAAGGGGACCCCTCTTCAGGTCTTTTGGTTTGCCCTTAAGGGAGGTAGAAAACAGTGAAAATATTTGATCATGCCCAAGAATTCCTACAGAGCTTTGACGGTCAAGAGCGCGGGGAAATCCTGAATGGCTGCTACCTTCTTTTGGAGGGGAAGGACTCTTTCGAGAGTGATGCGGTGCCCTAAGAACAACAATTCGTCGGTGCCAAAGGTACACTTGTCGTACCTTTCTACAAGGTCATTTTGTTGCAGGCAGTCGAGCACGATGCGCAGGTGACAGAGGTGTTCCTCTTTTGAGGAGGAGAACACAAATATGTTGTCTACATAACATACACAGAGGAGGAGGTGGAAACGTGGCCTCAGCATTACCAAGGCCAAAACAGGAGTAATTGAAGGTGTATGTACCAAACGGAGTGGTGGTGGTGGTCTCGGGATGTCTTCTGGGTTCATAGGCATCTGATAATACCCCTTCAGGATTTCGAGCGTAGCGAAAACCTTCACTTTGTGCAGGTAGGAGGTCACGTTAGCAATGTTTGGGAGGTGGTAGTAATCCGTTTCTGTTTGCATGTTCAGGTGCCTGTAATCCCTGCACAGACGGAGGGAGCCGTCTTTCTTCAGAACGATGTGTAAGGGTGACGACCATGGGCTGGAGGCCTTTTGGCAAAGGCCCATTTCCTCCATTTCGGCAAACGTCTGTTTGGCAGCTGCCAATCATTACGATGCCAGAAGTCGGAATTTTATGAAGACTGGGGGCGTGTGGCAAAGTTCTGGACGGAAAACTTCCGGTTACGACGTGAGGAGGTAGGCGAAGGCATCCGTGGGTGTGCTGATGTGGAGAGCGAGGTTGGAGGGGACGGGGTGAAGAGGTGTCGACAAGTACGAGTCTGCGTTGATCAATTGTCAGTGGGCGACATCGACCAGAAGGTGGAAATGAAAGAGGAAATCCGTATCGAGGATTGGCAATGTGATGTCAGTAACGAGAAACCTCCAATTAAATTTATCGTTTCTGAACGATAATGTGAGGTTCTCGTAACCGTAGGTGGGTATCGCAGATCCGTTGGCAGCTACCAAGCAGACATAGACAGACTATATCGTGTCCTGAAGAGTTCCCATGGCATAAGAGAATGACAAGCACCCATGTCTACCAAAAATCGCATGCCCATTCCCCTCACCATGTGAAA
>NW_027172174.1:50000-57500 GCF_036898095.1 Palaemon carinicauda | reverse complement strand
GAACTTATTTTATTGAACTGATGCTTTAGCAAACACAAACTACATACAATGAAACTCGTCAAAAGTATTTGACAATGCTGAACTGAACGTATCAATAACTATATTTAGCCATCTGCACAATTCCAGGTCTTATTCAAAAGTTATTTTTATCCAACTATTTATTCTTTTTCATGATTACAGCTACATCATTTCCTATTGTGCTACAAGATGGTAAAGTAGCTGAATAGGTTACATGCACTACCGGCGCTATATACACTCAACAGGAGTCCAAGATCTTATATACTCCTGGAGGAACGTCAAGCGGTCAAGCTTACGTCCATGGCGAACGGGACTAGGAGATGTCCCCCCCCCCCCCACCCACCCGACATACCCATGTATTTGGCATAGATGCCAAGCCCCACCTTCCATGATTTTCACTGACAACAAATCGAGATCTCCCTTACATATCTGAGCTCCTGGCATAAGCTTATCGTACCTCTGGACAGTACTCCACGCCAGTTACCAGTTATTGCCCTCAGGGGGGGTATGTCCCCGCAAGCTCTTGTACAGTCTTCTTGATGCAATCGCTGCTGTATTTCGCGATTTTGGCGTCATCGAAGAAGTCTAGAGGTCGAACGTTAGCATCAGCATTAATTTGACAGTCAATGACCATCGACTCGGACTCTTTCCAGATTACGAGATCTGGTTTCCTCAACCCCTGAGTAGTTGTTATTCGGGGTTCATCAAGCACGTCGTTCCCTGCATCTATTGCTCTCTTCTTGATGAAACACTTTATGTTATCGTGTCTCTTAATACGCCACGGTTGTACAGCTGGGCACGTCTGAAGGATATGGTGCAGGGTTCCGTGGGCGTTGCAGCCTAGATCACAGCGGCTGCTCTGCTGCCTGCTTCTCAGCACTCCGAACTGGGGTCGTCAGGACTCCCAGTCTGAGTTTGATAGCATTGCAGTAGGTGCCCCCTTTCATCAGCCGGCTACACACATCCAGCCAACGTGGTTGAAGTCCAAATTTTGCCTCTTTGAGGCCGCATCCATCAACCGTGGCGTACAGTCTCTCTTTCCAGTTTGTGACAACTGGGGCGCCTCCTTACGTTTTTGCTTACCCAAACGATAATTTGTTATATTTTCAATCACTTATCTTCTATCCATTCCAATCACTGAGTTACATTTTTATTTATTCCTTAAAAAATAATCGAATATAATCTTTCCCTTGCCTTTTCTCATTCTAAATTATATATACGAATATCATTCTATAGCCACTACCTTTCTTGTTACCTATATTTGCATTCAAATTACCCTACACACCCACGGTTTCATATTATTTAAACCCAGCCAGTCATAACCTAGACCTAAAACGATTCTTTTTCACTCTCCATTACGTTCACAAGCATAGATTGTAACAGACCTAGTCTTAGCAAAAAAAAATTCTGAATGAACACGTCCTGCTTTATCATTCTATTCCTGTTGGCACTGACCTTTCGCTTTTGTTTCAATATATGCTGAAATATTTGATAATCTAATCTGTTATCATTCATTTCCTTTCATGTTTATTTACTTATATTTTCAAAACCCTCTGGTCGATATTCTTGTCTGGATGTTTGCAATAAAGTTTCAAAGATATGCCATTGTCAACCCTATACCAAACTATTTGTGGGTATGAAAACGAACAGGAATGTTCAGATTTTTAGACAGCTCAGTGGAAATTACGGAATAAATACGTCTCCTGAAATGATTGTTTGTTTATTACTTCAGCTGGAGACACACAGGAATATACTTATACACAAACAAATTATATACACACACATACACACACACACACACACACACACACACATATATATATATATATATATATATATATATATATATATATATATATATATATATATATATATATATAATGAATATATAAATGAGTATATATATATATATATATATATATATATATATATATATATATATATATATATGTGTGTGTGTGTGTGTGTGTGTGTGTGTGTGTGTGTGTGTATGCGTGTGTTTGTGCGCGTGTGTATATGTGGATTAGTAAAATTATTGTACCTATGTAATTATTTTCCTGGTTTCTGCCAGCCCTGCAGAGAGCAATAGAGTAAATACCTACAAAGCACCGCCTGACATCGCTTTCTCGCATGCAAGGTATCCCGTCGTAAATATTTTCTAATGTTAACAGGAAAACATCGGGAATAAAGAGGAAAAGGCATCATCGCTAAAAAATATTCCAGCCTAGAGCAAAAACAAGGACTTTATATAGAAGGATTTATTATGCAGTGCATTGGGTCGGAAACATCGATAAACACCTGCCACCTTTAAACGTTTAGCCAAATAATACTCAAGTAAATGCCACCAAAGCCTTTTCGATAAGTGACATGATGTTCCTTTGTAAACTGCAAGTTCCATTTAGCATCCTCTGAACATAACAACAGAGTTTATTTTTACCTATATGCGAGGCGCATTAATAATCAAAGCCCAGCGACCATTATGATTGACGACAACAACGTTATAGTTCATAGGTTAAGGATACATATGTCCATAGATGGTGTACGAAAGCTGTCTTTAAATTCAAAAAAGTAAAAAAAATGTATTGATTCCATGAAACGAATCATTATGTAAGGTATCGATTTTTCATAACTAAGTTGAAATGTTTTAATGCTCACTTCAAGTACGAAGGAAAATAGTTATTGTTTATTTCCGTATTTTTGTATTTTGGGGACACGCAAAGCTCTCTCTCTCTCTCTCTCTCTCTCTCTCTCTCTCTCTCATATATATATATATATATATATATATATATATATATATATATATATATATATATATATATATACAACCACACACACACACACATATATATATAATATATATATATATATATATATATATATATATATATATATATATATATATATATATATCTATATATCTATATATATATATATATATATATATATATATATCTATATATATATATATATATATATATATATATATATATATATATATATAATATACATATATATATATATATATATATATATATATATATATATATATATATATATATAATATTCAAATAAGCCATATATTTTCAATATATTATTACCTGGATTCTCTTGATAACCTCGGGATCAGAGCTCCAGGTGAATTAAACACAAAGACAAGAGCCTGTGACAGGCCGGGAGTCCAACCCTGGTCCTGCAAACTTGTATAGACAGTGACTGAACCACTTAGCCACGAAGACAGATAAAAGTCAATGACAATTCTTTTATACTTATACATGTCGAATTCAGGTATTTTTGTACTTAGAATTGATATCAACCTATCTTCACCATGGTAGCTGATTGGTAGTTTGTTACTTGGCATTTGATTAATGATAAATTTTGCCCATTTAGACGTGTTTTTTCATATTCAAATAAGCCATATATGTTTTCTCTTAATGACCTCAGATCAGATCCCCAGGCAATATCACACAAAGTCAAGAGCTTTTGACCTGCCAGGAGTCGAACCCTGGTCCGACAAACTTATGTAGACAGTGACTAAACGTCTTGGCCACGAGGAAAGATAAAAGTCAATGAAAATTCTTTTGTACATATACCTGATGAATTCAGGTATTTTTGTACTTAGAATTAAAATCAACCCATCTTCACGATCGTAGCTAATTGGTAGTTTGTTACTTGGCATTTGAAGTAATAAACTATCAATTAGCTACGATGATCAATGTGGGTTGATTTCAATTCTAAGTACAAAAATACCTGAATCCGACATGTATAAGTACAAAAGAATTGTCATTGACTATTATATTTCTTCGTGGCCAAGTGGTTTAGTCACTGTTTATAAAAGTTTGCCGGACCGGGGTTCGACTCCCGGCTGGTCACGAGCTCTTGTCTTCGTTTCTTTTCGCCTGGGGCTTTGATCCAGAGGTCGTCAAGAGTATCCAGACATTAATGTATCAAAAATATAAGGCTTATTTAAATATGAAGAAAACACGTCTAAATGTGCAAAATCTATCATATATATATATATATATATATATATATATATATATATATATATATATATATATATATATATATATATATATATATATATATATATATATATATGAGTGATACAGTGACAGTGTGAACTTACATACATAAATTTTTTTCTTACCATATTTTTGGAGGAGCAGGTAGCAATCCATTCCTGTTTTGAGGAATAAGTAGCCATCCCATTTGCACAATCAGGAAAAGGAAGGGGTTCTTCTGAAAAAGAACTAAATGAGGACTATCTTTGAAAGTGTCCTGAAATAATAGGTGAACATTGAGAATAATAGAATGGGTCCCTGGAGATTCGGTAAAGAAGTAGGTGAAGGAAGAGAGGATGATGCATTGACGAACAAAGAAAATTTGTTGGGATAGACAGGATAGAAAAAAACATGAATACGTGTAAGTGGAAGGGCATGTTTGGTAAGTTTTTTCTTCAGTGGACTAGCAATGACTGATGTTGATGACAGAAATAACTATTATGTAAGTTTACGTGACACAGGCAGCCGACTTTGTTTCGATATCATCTAACCCTCTCACATCATGCACAGATGAGTTCAATGCTATATCAACTGACAGACCAGGCCCTTAATACATGGTATTATGGACTCATATTTATTGCTAGAGAGCCGAAGTCATGACGTCAGTTACCATGGCAACAGCCAAACTTGTTCAAGCATAAAGATCCTCGCACGCGATAGCATCTTACAGCATAATGCAGTTGATTTACTACTTTTCTGATGACAAAAAAAATGCATAAAGCCTGTTGAAAACACTGATATTCCAATCAAACACTGTCCCTTTCCTATTCAAATGGAAAAATGTTTGGGAAAAGTCAAGTCAAATTAAGGGGTGACTGCTACAACACTGGAAAGTTCCTAGGTCTATGAGGGCCTGAAGCACTTATTGTGAACCAGCATGTAGTAGTTTGACACCAGAATTCGGCTCACTTCGCTACCAGACTTTTGATCTTCTAGTTTGCATTCAACCCTGACTCAGTCTTACTATCTGTAGTGGTGGGGGAGGGGGCCAAAACTTTATTGGCTCGTGGTTGTACATACTCAATGTTAAGAAATTTGTCAATGGGGATAATGCTATTATGAATCTTTCCCGCGGAAAAGGTCAGTCTTCGAAATTGTTTCGTGGTAAAATTGCTATTGTTGGAAAAAAAAAAAACAATGGAGAAAGTTACCATGCTGAGAATGGTCATTTATTAAATTGAATTTATAGCAATGTAATGGAATTAGACGATACAGTTTTATAGTTCTTTGTTAGAACTAGGAAGCAATCTAAAGCATTTAAAAACCGTAGTTGATACTTTTGATACATCTACATTTAAAAGAGATATTAATTATATGACATATTCCTTAAGTATACGAGCTTTCATGGTCAAGATGAAAAGGATTTAAAGGCAGACAAGACACTATTTGTTCACATAAGAAGTATATAGCCCCCTCCTTCTTAATTCTGCTCTTTATAGCTAAACCTACTTGATATTTCAAAGCATTGATTAATTTCCATATATTACAGGAGTATTATTGACTACTTCATATAAATAATTGTTAGATACTTTAGCACTATTATTTGAATGAGAAAGTTAATTCACTAGGCAGTCAGAAACTTTACAAATTTCAATACAGTAAGACGAGGAGTTTTATATTCTGGTTGTGTTGAGAATCCTTTCCAAATTCTTAAATAATTATATACCAATTACGATAAGAACTCAAGATGGATTTTCTTGTCATACGAGTTTTGCAAAAGCAAATATGACATCTTGATAAGGAATCAGTGCTAATGCTGAGAACATTCGCTCAAGGCTGGTAGTACGATACGGTACGGAATGGTCTTCCGTACTCCGTACCTCGCTAAAATACCGTACCGTTATTTCGTACCGCACTATCAATATTTTTTCCGTACCGTACAATACGGAAAAAATACCGTACCGTAATTCCATACCTTTACCGTACTAATATGGCGGCTGCTTCTAAGGATATTTGTATTAATATTTAATACTGTTCCTTTCTTGTTAATACAAGACCAAGAGTATTCACTTTTGGATTCACAAAACATGTTCTGCCATGAAACTTTATCGTATATTTAGTAAATGAAATATAGTGTATGAAATATTATTCAAAATATTTCCCAGTATTATGACCCATTGGATAATAATAATAATATTGTTGAAACCATCACTTCCTCTTTTAAGTATTTTATTACGAAAAAAATATATAATAATCTAACCATTAATAGAACTTGAAAGCATTGCCTGATGTTACCATGTAATAAAATAAACTATTTTTTTTTTCTCAACATACAAAAGTTCCGATGTAATAAAATAAAATAAATTTTTTTTCTCGACATTGATAAACTAAAGTTACGATGTAAGAAAATAATCTAAATATTTTTTCTCAACATTCATAAACTAAAATTAAGATGTAATAGCATAAATTAAATCTTTTTTCTCGAAATTGATAAAATGAAGCTTGTAGCCTAGGCTATAGGAACTTCTTTTAACCAAACATAAAAGTTCAAATTGATTTTGTATTGCATCTTAGAAACATAATGGCATCTATTATATTCTCCTTCATGCCTAGTCTTAGTTCATCCTTAATGTATCTCAACCCTAAGAATGTTCGCTCTACACTCACTTGAGTGACAGGAAGTGCAAGGGCTACCTAGGCTATAGCCTTCAAATCTTGGTGTGGATGTTTATTCCACCACGTGAACATATCTTCCCTTTTTTCTATTTGAGTACAGTTGTTGAAATGCCTAATTGTTTGTTTTATTTCGGTTAATCGCAAAGCATTGTAATCCACAACTTTGCTCTTCCTTTTTCGGTTGGTATCAGCAGCAGACAATATTTGGTCAATTATATCTTTTGAGCTCTCTTCAT
Source organism: Palaemon carinicauda (assembly GCF_036898095.1). NCBI lineage: Eukaryota > Metazoa > Arthropoda > Malacostraca > Decapoda > Palaemonidae > Palaemon > Palaemon carinicauda. The sequence goes on along the minus strand of NW_027172174.1, from coordinate 50,569 downwards.
CTCCACTTTGGCTTTCACTCAAGTTCTTTTCTTCATTTTTTTTTTTTTAAATCATCCTGAAAATTACTAGAGCATTGTAATGACATAATTTTCTTCCACAGTGTAGTGAGGTGCAGCATTGCAAGGTCTTTTTGTGGTTCAACTAGTAGGCACTTATATCTTGGATGAAGATAAATGGCTGCCAGGAATGCTGCATTCTTGAGTAGAGAAAGCTCTCGATTCTGCATGGGAGTAATAAGGTCGGCTGAAGACTGTCTACAACCCTAGATGATTTTGACAGAAGCATTTTACATTTTAACCACTCACCAAGGAATATTCCAGCAGTCAGTTTCTGCATTTGTATGGTAACGATCGTATTATACAACACAGGTTTGAGACGGAGTGAAAGGTCTTCAATAGTTTGCCAGTCATCTTTAGGTATCAAAAGAGATTCATTGGCAAGTCCTATTTGGCATAAAAAAGATTTGCTTGCCATGACACTCTGTAGCATCTCATAAGATGAGCCACATCTTGTTTCACAATCCAATTTGGGCAGTAGTTTGTCATTTTTTCTAAATACTAACCTCATA
>NW_027172174.1:30000-40000 GCF_036898095.1 Palaemon carinicauda | reverse complement strand
TTGATTTCACTACGTAATGTTTTTTTTTTTTTTTTTTTTTTTTTTTTTTTTTTTTTTTTTCAGTGGAGCTATTCTTGAGTCATACTCCAAATGTCCACCATGATTCATAAAAATCGGTTCTGTAGTTACTTGCGTAAGTTTATTCACAAACAATAAATAAGTTTACAAAATATGTTCCAATTTCTTACCATTAGTTTTATTCACAAAGTCTGCTGCGTACTTGTATTTTATGTACATAATCCGGAATATTACAGATTTATCTTTGGGTCATTAGTCCATGAGCCAGGACCATATTTTTCACTAATTGGTACCACCCAGGGTTGCAAATCCTAGTGTTGATTTTTAGAAAGATACATACCTACTGCTAATATTTTCATGTGATAACCATTGCTGTGTGGTAGCTTAAATATGTTTATGAGCTGTTAAAAAATATCACCGTTAACTCCAAACGTTGGATTTTTCCCTTCAAGCTGGTAATACCTAGATTATATATTTCTATTGACTGGATATCAGGTATTGGCTACATGTATTTGTGTATTTATACAGAAGCTATACCCCTAGATACCTAATTATATTGTTTCTGTGTAATGATTTGTTGTTTTTTAGGTAAAAAAGCCCAAGAAGAAAAATTAGGTGGTATGGTAAGTTCTTGTCCCCACAAAATTTAAACAATACACTTCAGATCCATCACATCCTATTTGCCTGCTTGAGACATGATCAGACAACATTTCAAGGACTTACTTGTCAATGTGAGACACACATTTGTAACAGTAACTGCTTTATTCTTGTATATTAAGAATCATATTAAAAATAATTGGCGGTTCTGGTCCCATCCGCATACCAACTTCGCAATGCAATTTTATTAGTTGCACTTTTACGTCTGCCTTATTAACTAGCATAATACACTGAAACACACTACTCTATGCATCCATAGTTGGGAAGACAAAATCAAAACCACAAACTATCCCATCCTTTTTAGGTGATAGAAAAAAATGCATACATAATATCACTATAAGAAACAGATAGGGAATAGTGTTATTGTTCTGGCAGACGGTATTTACGTATGCTGATTGTATACCATAAGCAAGCTATATGCACAACAATATAGCTTCATGTTCGTGTTAACTTTTTTTTTTTTTTTTTTTTTTTTTTTTTTTTTTTTTTTTTTTTTACAGATATCGACAAAAATATGTTTTAATCATTTTTATCATCATCATACTCATCGTCCAAGTCATCCAGGTCAATTTCAATATCTTCTGCTTCTTTGATGTTCTGATTGGAGCATGTTTGAAGCCTACACATATCAGTTCACTTTAGTCCATTTGTCAGGCGTGTACTGCCTTGAAGTTTACATTCACGTCCACACTGGCAAGAAATTAGTGGCAACACAGCATCTGGTGCCGGCGATCCTTTCATACATTCTATGGTTAGAATCCCATCGTCTGACGTCCATGCATGACCGTTGGGATTTGGAACTGCTGTCTTGCTACTAAGTGAGCGCCTCCAAATAGTTCCTTTATAGTTAGCACTCTGAACCTGCATGTAGAGACAGTCCTTACATGGAGGAAGCTGGCTAGACTCCACCTTTCCACGTTTCGCACAGAAGATATGATAACGCAGCTCATTGACATCACAGGTGGTGGAGGAGGATGCATACATTCAACAAACAAAGTCTTCAGCTGTTCAAACAGTTCTGACGATTCATCCCATGCTTCACCTAGATGCTTGAAGGCTTGTTGGTAGGTTACCTTTGTATTCATTTTCTTTAGTGCACTTAGCTTGCCACGACCAGCAAATGCACTAACCGTGTCGCAACCAGTGAGAGCGTTTAAGCCTATGAGGATTTGACAGACATCTTCTCCAATAGCACTTGCAAGTTTTGTAATATCTATAGATCGAGTATGGTTACTCCTCCCACACTTCTGATATAATGGGCATTGTATCACACTGCTAAAGGAAAGACTCAGTATGAGGAAATCAGTATCTTTTGCAGTGATAATGTCAGATCAGATCTATATCCATCTTCAGATGCATGCTTGGCATGTAGGAAGACTCTTGTATCAGCTTCCTCTTGTTTTGAGTTCAGCAATTCAATCTCCCTAAAGTTATCTTTGGTCAGCAGATAACACTTTTCCACAGAGGTTGTATATAGATACTTATCATTCACCTTAATTCTATTTGCAGGCCACTTCCATTGCTCTACAAAAAAAAACTCTATAAGACGCATTTCGTTTTCAGAGCTGCACAGAAACTTTCTCCATTGAAAAATGGTATGACCAGGTGCAATGTTCTTCCACTCTATGGCACCAGCAAAACCACAGTTACACCTTTCTGCATTTTTTTTTTTTATGTTTCCCAATACACATCAAACATGATATCAATTTGTTTACTGTGGGTACCTTCTCGAAAAACCTGAGCAAGCTCAGAATCGGCAAGCTGTGCGAAGGTTTTTCCATCACTTTTAATTTTCTGAGCCAGGCTCATTGCATCAATTATACATACTAATAGCTCTGGCATAGTTTCAGCTGATGTAGTATTCTTTTCCAATTCCCGGGCAATTATCTACTTTCTGCTTCTTCATTGTATCATGGAATTTAGTTGAGGTCGGATGAGTCTCCAAATGATCCTCCTTAAATGTCTTGTAGGCTTCATCTCCAACACTATGAGCTCTGAGAAGGTCACTTTCTATATCAGGTGGTACCAGGACACCTGTAGACAAGCAGACCAAATCCTTTTGACCTTGACTTATTGGATCTATCCAGCTTTTCTCCATTAGTTCTACACAGGCTTTCACGTCAGCTTCATCATTTTTAATTCAAGGCATTTGTAAGTCTGAGTGACCGAGCTTTGAGGAAGAATCGTTACCTAATATGTGTCTTAGCTGTCTCAGATATAAACTCCTGCATTCTGATGTAAGGTATTATCTGCTGACGGCCTTTGGCTTAAGACTGAATCCTTTGGTTCCTGCAGAGGTCTGTGTGTCCTTGCTCACCGTTTCTTCGATGATTTGATCGACTGGAATTTTCCAAAGGGATTTTTGGACCCAAGCTGAACTGAGAAACCACCTTGAATAAAATGTTCATAAACATCTGGATGGTCTATGTCTAGTCGTGACATCTGCTCATAATAATATGGGAGATAACATGCATAATTTAACCTATCGTAGGCGAGGCACCAGGGGATCATATCTCGAATTGATGCCAGGTGCAACAGCCAATCTCCCTCCCTTGATGCTCGAACTAAACCTAGCAGGATTTCGACTATGTCAATATGACAAACTTATAACAGAGTTTGTATTTTTCCTAACACACAAACCTGAATTCTTTACTATAGGAGATATTCTAGCGTAAGCGTGAAAATACAGCAGAAAAACCTTAACAAGATTGTTAACGACCAGCCACGTAATTACTCCCCTGTTAGTGATGGCGGGACCGCCAGTCGGTAGCTGCTGTTTACCTTCAATCGGATTCTAGCTAGGACTATCTTAGGGGTTGGTGATGGAGGGAAGATTTGTGTAAGGAATTTTGGTTTGTATGTTAGGAAAAATACAAACTCTGTTATAAGTTAGTCATTTGTTCCCACATTTGATACAAGCCCTCATTCTTTACTATAGGAGACTTAGTTTTGAGGCCAGGGTGGCCAAGGAGTTCCCTATTCATAAGGAAGATAGTCCTCAGACTAGACTTTTTGAAGCAACAATCTTCCGTTATTCTTTTTTCTTTGTAGATCCTCATAATCTTAGCACGACTAAAGGTTTGTAGCTTCGAGAAAACAAATGTTTCAGGATGAAGTGGGTCAGGAACCTTTGATTCAGACCCCTTACAACTTATGATTCCCCCAACCTTGCAAAGGGGATACCTCGTGACCACGATTATAACTTATAACCAGTGAGAGGAATCAGATGAGTATCATACCTTATTTCCATTGGCGAGTCCAGCTGAAAATGGATACAGACTAGTATCCCCAGATGGGAGGGAGAAGGAGACGATGAATATAGATGGATGTCCTTCTTAAAACCTAGTGTAACACAGTATCTTCAGCCAATGGTTACTGTCCACTGATAGGGCGTAAGGTAGCTACAGCACCCGTTGACTTGTCACAATAGGCCCTATAGAAAGGGAGTCTAGAGACCTGTGTCAAGTCGCTCAAATAGTGAGCGGTGAATGTAGATTGGCGTTTCCAGACCCCAGCACTTAAGACTTGGGATGCTGAGAAATTTCTCTTAAATGCCAGTGAGGCAGCCACTCCCTTAACTTGATGGGTTCTGTGTTGTGCTGCTTCTGGAGCTCCGTGAAAAGACCTCGCAATAACTTTCTTGAGCCAGAAAGGGACGATGTTGCGAGAGGTTCTCTTATTTATCTTGTTGGTACCTAGGAAGAGATGACAGAGACATGGTCTGAAAGGTCTGGTGCATTTCAGATATTTCTTTAGCGCCCTGACTGGGCATAGTAACAACTGTTCTGTATCCTGTGTTACATTATTGAGGCTGGAAACTGAAATTCTCAAAATCTCTCATCGGTAGATGAAGGATTATGAGTCTAGTCACCAAGCCCGGTACGAAGTTGCGAGACTCTCCCGTCCACCATCCCTTAGAATGGGTGACAACGTAAGACTGACCATGTAGCTCACTGACCATTTTAGCCGAGGACAGGGGTACGAGGAAAACGGTCTTAAGCTTCCGAAAGTAGCCTGAGGCCCTTAAAGGCTCATAGGACAGACCCTTCAGCGAAGATAAGACACATCTCACGGTGATGGTTTAATCTCAACTGGGGGGCAAGATCACTCAAAACCCTAAATCCACTAGGGTGATGTCTTCTGAGTCAGAGAGGTCAACTCCTTCTCAGTCTACAGATGAGGCTCAAGGCTGAACGATAGCTCTTAATCGCCGACACTGAGAGAAGCTTTTTTACAATGAGGTACAAAAGGAAGTCTGGGAACTACTGATTCCTTCATTTTGAGAACCCAATTGCCTTTGTCCCAGCAGTTAGGACTTCCTGTATGAACTGCCTGGAGTTTTGGTTTGACAAGTCCTCGTGGCTCGCGAGGTAGCCGACTGTACCAGACCACGTGTCAAGCCAGGAGGGACATTGAAGTCGCTTCCATTGCCGAGGCTTCTGTGACTGAGAAAAGCCTGGAAGGGTAGAGTGTCTCTTCGAGTTTTAGCCTGGTGTGAGCCTCGCCGTGAGGACATCCAAGATCAGAGGAGAAGGGTTGACGTCTCTGATCTCGGCAAACAAACCAGGTTTAAAGGTTTAAAGGTCTCTCAAGTATAGCAGAGGCAAGGGACAGAGACATTGCACTAGCAGTTAAGACAATGCCCTAGAGACTAACCATATATTGTATGGTCAACAACCAAGCCTCCTCTCCATTCCATTTAGGACCAGGAAGGGCCAGACAGTGGCTGCTGATGACTCAACAGATAGATCTATAGGCTCCCCCAAACCCCCAACCTTAACTCACAAGGATGGTAAGGTTGAAGGCACTAATGGCACTAACGAGTCTGAGCTGGAATCGAACCCCAGACTGTCAAACACCAGTCAGAGACGTTACCAATCAGGCCAAAGCCAGAGGATCAATTTTGGCCTTAGGGTTTGGTTTAGACGACATAGCCTGTCTAAGGCTGAAGCGTCAAAAGGTCAAGGAGACAGATGCAAATCGCTGAGACATGAGATATTACACAGTTCTTAGAGTTCTTAAATAGGAGGATTCTAAGTCCCTCGACGGCTGCTCTCCCGAGGAATCCTCAGGCTGCGCTAATTCCTCGCGTGTTATTACAGGTAAAGGGGAGACGCGAGTAGAAGAAAAACCTTATGTCTTAACCCTCATATCCTTCTTATCGAAGGGGGAAGAACAGTAGAAGTCAGAGTGTCTTGAGGTAATGGCGAAGACCGTTGACGAGAGTCGGAAGACTCTCTGTCATAAGAGTAAAATTCTTAACGACGATGGTCGCGTGCATAGCGCTAATTGCGTGCGCGCGCGGACACTCTGTGCTAATGTTACGAGAACCCAACGACTTGGCGTAACTGAAACTTGAAGGTTCCAAGTCGTGTGAACTCGAAAATCCTGCGCGGCAGAGGCCCGAAGGACTCCTAAGACCATGAGAACCCATAGGATCAATATTACGAAAGTTCAAAGGTTCCCGATCACGCCCGCCAAAAGGGTGATCGTCACGAGACCCTGAGGGGTCAACGTGAGGAGAACCAGTAGGTTAAAAAAGACGTCTCCTTACAGCAGGAGAACATTGCTTAAGACAAGGTTCTCCTGGAGGAGAACCAGTAGCAGCACTGTTACCACTGCGATGGCTAGAAGTCGATTGAAGGTAAACAGCAGCTACCGACCGGCGGTCCCCCAACCACTAACAGGTGGGTAACTACTTGCCCGGTCATTAAGACCTCGGTAAGGTTTTTCTTCCGTATTTTCCTGCTCGCGCTAGAATATCTCCTATTGTAAAGAATGAGGGTTTTTATCAAGTGTGGGAACAAATACGACATCCAGAACTCTAAAAGAGTTCCATTTCCTTTTCGCAGGTAAGCCAGGTAGACACTGAAGCGCTTCGATATATGAATGTATGACTTGTTACCTAGTACTTCTTGGAATGTCTCTTTAGAAATGTGCTCACTTAGGCTTTCAATTGCTTCCATGGCTTCTGCTAAACTCTCCCTGTCTTCACTGTATTTATCTTTCAGCTATGGAAGAAAGCCCTTCCACACAAGTCTTATGAACGCTTCATACAGCAATTTGGGGAGCCTGACCGCACGGTTATATTTCTTGCCTTTCAGAACACCAGCTACTGATCCATCAGCAATGACCCCTGCCTTGACACACAGGTCTCTGAGTCCTGCATCTTGAAATATTTTTCCAATTATTGACAGGTGAATACATATAGTGTGGAAGATGCCCAACCTAAGAATTGTATCTTTGAACCTATCTTGGTGTTTCCGTGCGATTTCTGTTGCTTTAGCATAGGGGGCCTGTTAAAATACACATACAATTGAGTTGAGATTAAGGCAAGTCTTGATGCCCATTGATTTTCTGAGTATTTCATTGACTGTTGACAACTTGTGGCAGGTGCATTGATGGTAGGAAGATAACCGATAGTATCTTGCACCACTACAATATCATTGCGGATCAAAATACTGAAGTCAGTCCAGCTACTAACCATTTGATTGTCCCGGTAACACAGTCGTGTAAGTAGCCACACAGTTTTTTTTTCCTTTGACTTTTCAAGGATCAGTCCATAAACTCGTTTTGTGGTTTGAATAAGAGATGGACTAACACGGTTTCCGGCATTGTAGATTGGTTGCAGTTTGGGATCCATGTCAATACTCCTTTTCTTTGTTCTTTCAAGACTGGGCATAACTTTTATGGCCTGATGAGGAATGGTAGCTCTGCTTTGAACTGCTATGCCATTAACTCGATGAGATGTGCCCCCAACACTGACTGTTTCTTTTAGTCGATCAATTTTGTCCCAGGCTTATATTGTGAAGACATTTTTATTTATGGCCATTGGTACTGCAACTTCCCCCTCAGATAATGCCAGCTTTTGCAAACACAGGGCTGTGTCAATTTCCTCAACCTGTGTGTATGAGACGCTGTGACCAAGCCGATTAAGTGTCCTTATCAATTCAACTTTCCCTGTAAGCGCCTTTACAGAAAACGGTAAAATAATATGCTTTGCTGGTTTAGATTTGCCATAAGTAACGGCATAAACTAAATCTTGTGCGAATGAGTTGGTAAGGCGTTGGACATTTTCAGAAGGGGTTTCCCATTTCATCGTACCTGTAAGTAGGGTGTTATAAAACTGCTCCAGAATTAGATATGTCTATCTGATCCATTTCTGAAGTAGTATTTGCCCATGATTGAAAGCCAATCTTCTTGAGGTCATCTCTGATCCCCAATGCAACCTTTCCCACATTATCAGCAGCAGCAGCTGTCTTCAAATTTTGTACTTCCTTTATCTCATAATATGATTTTGCTAGTTCAATGATAGATAAATTATCAGCATATAAAAGAAGTTTTCCATTGCTATTTTGAAAGATGTGCACTGTTTCTCCAAACTTACTCTCAATCTTCGGATGGATATGATTCTTTGTTGAAGGTTTCACATCTACAATACCTAGAGCATTCATTTCTTTGACTAGTTTTTCGGTGAGGCTACTCAATGGGCACCATCACGGGATTGCCAAACAAATGACTTCGGATATAAGAAAAGAGTTTACTGTATGATTCTTTCTCTGCAACTTCATACTGTCTATCTTTTGTGGTACCGCTATCTTCAATGTTTGTTGTGACAGAATCAAGGTTCTTTGTATACAGTCGGTGGCAAGATCTATGGTACTGTCCCTCTGTTGCTACCAGTTCTCTACTTATGATTGCCAAGATGCTACGATCCATTTTTCGCTGTGCAGATGATCTAATTTAGTCGTCCGACCTTAACTCTGTACATTGTGTGAGCGTCTCTCGTGTTTTCAGGGCTTTCAAATACTTGGGGCTCTTTTCTCAGAATATGCATGTAGCTTCATACACCTGAGATAAAAGTGACGGTTGTCTACTTGATTTTCTCTCGAACACAGGCTCTTCTGTCCCCTCCTCTCTGGCAATGATGGCATCTAGGAGTTTCTTTATAGTAAAAATACTTCGACCTTTTCGATGTTATGTAACGTCTGGAATAACACCATCTGGCAAGTCTTTAGCAATGTCTAAAATTGCACTATGTCTTCTGATTTCAGCTGCCTTAAGAAGGGATATCCGGGAATCAATGTTTTGTGGAGACACCAATTTTCTCTCATTAGCATCAGAACAGTGAATAATGCATGATTCCATACGTGGCCGCTTTGGCTTTGTTTCACTGCTTCCAGCAACAGACTGCATTTTATTTTCATCAATTACTCAGCTTGATTGAAACCTGGAAGGACAACACAAGTTTAGAGACATATGTTTATGGAAGTGAATTTTTATTCTTTATTCTAAATATATCTTACACAGTCAAAATTAGCTAACTTATATAGCCTTGACACATGTAAACTCAATAAGGTGTAATGATATACAATAATAATCACGATAAGGTACATAACTTCAGTTATGTATAGGATTCCATCAGCATCTATATGATTTAGAAGTAAGTAACTTGAACTACCTGACTCCAATGGAAACTCTGAAATGAGTAAAGATTGCACATCATGATGGAGAATCTTACCTATATCATCTACTTCTTAGTATTCAGGAAAAAAAAATTAATATTCTGAAAGGAATATCTTTAAAAATGTCTTCAACTGCTGCAAATCTGAAGTAAAACTCACTTTGAATACAGTAGTCTTATTTTCTAACATTATCATGGGTTCTCACACCAATTATTGACAGAAAACCACCAATTTTATAACAAATTACAAAGGTTGTAAAAGAAAAAAGGAAAAAAATAAAAATAATAGTGAAATCTTTCAGTGCCCTAAAAATATATTAAGCTACTCCGTTGAAGAGGTTATCACATTCAAATGTACTTATAGGGACCCCATCAACAAATTGGTACTAAAAAAGTTTGCCAACAGAGGTGGTACCGATATCTTGTCTGGCTCATGGACTACATCCTACGCAGCATGACTACAAAATTAGATCAAAAACCTCATAGTATGTGTTATGTAAAGTTGCTCACAGACAGATCAATAAACTAATAAACAGACAGCAGGGGTGAATATATACCTTTCTCAAAATATTCGTTCTTCGCCAAAGTCAATTCTATATAAGAACTTTTATCTATTATTGTAACCCTAGGGAAATGCTTTTGGGTGTAGTATCGAATAAATTTCTTGTTATTCTCTTCATGGAAAATATAAAAGGAAAATCCACTTTTGAACTAATATTGCTAGTAATAAACAAAGATCTGTGCATAGCAATCAAGAGTGAGAGATATGGATGGAGGAGAGGACCCAATACATTTGTTAATGCAAGACGAAACGATTGTGACAAAAAACATACATGTAAAAAGGTGAATCTATTTCTCCTC
>NW_027172174.1:0-2500 GCF_036898095.1 Palaemon carinicauda | reverse complement strand
TTCGAACATGAAACAATGTACTTTTTGGTGCACTATTTTGAAAGCAGTTTTATATATTATTCCAATTTTCTCACATGTACATATATGACTCTTTTGCATATAGCTTTTAAATTCTTTATAAAAGTAGCATTGTCCCCAGTTCAATATTGTTCATTCAAACATTCAGTTGAAGGGAAGTGTTTAACTTTTGAAGTGTTAAAGGGTTATCATTTCATGTAATTATCATGATGAAAGCTTTCGAATTAAGCCAGGATAATTGGATAAATAGTGGATTAATGGGGTACACGTAATCTTGGGAAATTCAATTGCAACAGAGGAACGGTAAAGAATAAGTAAAAATTGCCAATGGAATTATTAACCTAATCTAGATCAGTAATCAGATTTGACAAGAATTTTAAGTAGTGCTGGAAAATTATACGTATGCAGAAAGAATAATGTATGAAAACTTGCTATGACTGTAGTTTTGTATAATAATTTTGTAGTTGCGGAATATTTTAAAACTCATCCATACATTACTTTTCCTATTTTCTAGTGAAGTGTTGATGTGCCATAAAATGCCTTAATTTGAAAGTTTTTTTTAGAATTAAAAAAAGGTCCATGAAATTTGGTTCTCCATGTTAATCTTAACATCTTTGAGTGTCTACTAAAAAGAGAGTACCAATACTCAGATGCAAGGAAGCGTTCCAATATTTCCAACGTTCCCGTTGATACATATTAAGTTGCAAGTAAATTACATATGATTATTGGCTTATAGTCATAACTAGTAAAGAAAAAAACCAAAGTACCTCACACATTTCTTATGTCACTGAAATTAATGTTGCTTTTAACATAAATGAAAACGAAATATAAACGTCCGGAGGAGAATTAGTCTCCTATAACGTATGGGATACGGTCACTGTTATATATATTCCCAACCATTTAATAATAATCTAATGATGCAATTTGCTTTAGTATATTATTGGTAAATAGAGAACTTGTCTCTCTCTCTCTCTCTCTCTCTCTCTCTCTCTCTCTCTCTCTCTCTCTTCCACAAAACTTTATTTTACTTCCAATTAAGTTTGCAATTATTAATTTTCTTAATTTTCAAACACCGGGAATGAAAAACTAAGTGCAAATTGTAAATATTCTTCAAATACTCTTAGAGTATTTAGTGAATTGAAGAATAAATAATTTTTCCGCTCCACATTTCAGCTTAGAAAATCAATGAACTGAACCCTGAAAAGCCTTCCAATGCACTTGAAACCACTTACCCATGCAAAGGGAATGGCAAATGTATTCGACTGGGATGAAATGAGGATATCAGTCACGTAAATGGCTGAGATTTTTCTGCATTTACTTTTCGAAATTGTAAACATGTTAAGCTTTCATTGTATGCCCCGATGTAAGAGGCTCTATTTATGGTCTCTGTAGATTTTATTACAGGATATAAATAATCTTTATTCGTGCATCAAAATTTCACGGAATAATTATTTGAATTATATGAAATATATCATTTTGGAGACAAAACATTTTTAAGGAGAGAGAGAGAGAGAGAGAGAGAGAGAGAGAGAGAGAGAGAGGTGGGGCGCAAATGAGTTCAAATAAATTGGAGATACTGCTACTGGAGAGTTATTGGGTCCATTGGGTGTCTAGACAGTACTAATTCGGATCCTTCTCTCTGGTTACGGCTACTTTTTCGTTTTTCTACACAATATAAATAAAATCACGGATAATTTCATCGAGTCACCCTCTTAATGTCCTCATGTACTGTATATGGAGTTAAAGAAAATGTGTTTTGTACTAATAATTACCAGGATAAGATCATTATCTCAGATCCCTTGGGTGGCCTATACGCAGCCGATTGTATTGCCATAGTAGAGCCGATATATATATATATATATATATATATATATAAATATATATATATATATATATATACATATATATACACTTTAAATGTACATATTTAGTGACGCAAAGGGTCTCGGTTAGATTCTGAAAGTAGTATCTATCTTGAGCATTTAAATCAATACTTTGTGAATGCCATATATGAATAAATACATACATATATATACACACACACGCTATATATATATATATATATATATGTATATATATATACATATATATATATATATATATATATGTGTGTGTGTGTGTGTGTGTTTATAGGTATATATATAAATATATGTATATATATACTTATAAATATATATATATATATGTATATATATATATTTATATAAATATATATATATACATATATATATATATATATGCATGTATATATATATATATATATATATATGTATGTATATATATATATATATGTATATATACATATATATATATATATATATATGTATATATATATATATATATATATATTCATAAACCACTTTACTGGAAGAAAAATAAAAGTTTTTATATTAGATCCTGGTAAATGAGTAACAATTCTCTCATGAAGGAAATCTTCAAAAACCCTGAAATCACAAGATTCATTTCATATCTTCCATTACGT
>NW_027172173.1:75000-79877 GCF_036898095.1 Palaemon carinicauda | reverse complement strand
TGTATTACAAATCAATCACATTAGCGTTAGAAAACGCTCGGCACACATGTCTGTACTTATGCTAGGTTCACCTTTGAAAGAAGGAACAGTCTATGTAGGCACTTGGTGCCCTCATTTAGTTTGTAGTACAGTATGTACCTACACACTCACCCTGGACTTAATCGTCCCAATTAAGACCACTGTTCCCTCGCAGAGTTAAACAGTAGGGTTAACTACACGACCCACTGCTACCACAGATCTCTTAAGTTCCTCTACTTGCTTCGCATAGTGGTGAAAGAACACCCTGGAAGACTTCCAGCCCGTGTATGAACGGAGATGTTCAAAATCCATACAATTAAAGAAATTTAGGGATGAGGCAACTTTCCTCGGATCGTGACCTGCGGGTGTACTGTCAGGATCCGCTCTGCGAATAAAATATGTGATTTTCGCTCTGAGTTGATTCAGAGATAAATTTGAGCCTGATGTTTCTCCCCTGAATAGTTGACCACCCTTGAAGTCTGAAGTTCTACGAAGATAGACCTTTAGGCATTCTACTGGACATAGAGATGCATCTTCTTTCAGAGGGCAGATTCTCCAGGGACCCCACCTGTTGGTGGGTAACTCATTCTTGGCGAGAAACATAGGATCCGGAAACAGGTTCAGATCCCCCCCATCCAGGAACTGAACACGACCTGCCTCTCTCGAGAGGGCTACGATCTCACTAACCCTGGCCCCGGACGCGAGTGCAAATAGGAAAATAACTTTTTGCGTCAAATCCTTTAACGCACATTCTTCATTGCTCAACAGGGAGGCGAAATGAAGAACTTTGTCTAAAGACCATGAGATGGGCTTTGGAGGTGCTGAAGGTCTGAGCCTAGCGCAGGCTTTCGGAACTTTATTAAAGATCTCGTTACCTAGGTCGACCTGGAAGGCAAATAAAATGGGGTCTCATCAAAGCAGATTTACACACTGAAATCGTGTTAGCTGCCAACCCTTGGCCATGGAGGTGGATGAAGAAAGATAAGCAGAAGTCTGTTGAGATCTCCTGCGGATTCTTTGCCTTTACAAAGGCCACCCATTTTCTCCAAGATGACTCATATTGCCTTCTAGTCGATTTGCACTTATATTCCTCTAGGAAGTCTATGCTGCTTTCGAAATCCCGAAACGCTTTCTCACCGCAAGGGCGAGAAAATCATGAGCTGCAGGGTCCGGGTTTTCTGTAATGAAGCGCAGACAGTCGACTTCTGGACTCGCTGGGTCAGAACTGGATGTGGTAGCGGCACAAACTTCATCTGTAGTTCCAACGCCAAGGGGAACCACATACTGTTCGGCCACTTGTGGGCCACTATTGCCGCTACCCCCTTGAAGGATCTCAGTTTGTTGAGGACCCTCAACAGAAGGTTGTGAGGAGGGAACAGATAAATCCTGGACCATCTGTTCCAGTCGAGGGACATTGCGTCCACTGCTTCCGCTAAGGGGTCCTCGTACGGGGACACGTACAGGGGCAACTTCTTGTTGTCTTTCGTCGCAAAGAGGTCTATCTGCAGTTCTGGGACTTGATTCAGAATGAAGGAGAATGATCCTGCGTCTAAGGACCATTCCGACTCTATCGGTGTGAACCTGGATAGAGCGTCCGCTGTCACATTGCGGACTCCTTGAAGGTGAACTGCCGACAGGTACCACTTCTTCTTTTCCACCAATCGGAAAATGGCTAACATCACCTGGTTGAGAGGTGGTGACCTCGACCCTTGTCGATTCAAGCATCTCACAACCACCTCGCTGTCCATCACCAATCTTATGTGGATCGAGTGACGCGGGGAGACTTTCTTTAGGTAAGGAGCACTGCCATAGCTTCTAGAAAGTTTATATGAAAGGTCCTGAATAGCTTGGACCAAGTCCCCTGGACTTTTTTCCGATGAGAGTGACCTCCCCATCCCTCCTTTGAGGCGTCTGAGTGAATCGTCATCGACGGGGGAGGTGGCTGAAGAAGAACCGACTTCTTTAGATATCTGGCTTGGGACCAAGGCCTGAGAAGAGTACGTAGCCGAGGCGGCACTGGTCTTCTCAGATCTCTTCGCGCGTTTGATGCATACCTTCTCCAAACTCCGGTTGCATCCTTTAGCTGTGCTCTTAGCACTGGGTCTGTCACTGAAGCAAACTGGAGAGAGCCTAGTACCCTCTCCTGTTCGCGTCTTGATATCCTTACGGAATCTAGAAGTCTCTTGACAGAGCCCGCTATCTCCTTCCTTTTCTTCGTCGGGATGGAGAAACTGTGTGACAAAAGGTCCCAGTGGATTCCCAGCCACTGGAACTTTTGGGATGGAGAAAGTCGAGACTTTTTTCTGTTGATCTTGAAGCCTAGGTACTCTAGGAACTGGATCACCTGACTGGAAGCTTGCAAGCATTCGGTCTCGGATGCTGCCCACACCAGCCAGTCGTCCAGGTAGGCTACTACCTGAATTCCCTTTAGGCGTAATTGTTTGAGAGCTGTGCTCGCAAGCTTCGTGAAAATCCCTTGGGGCTATGTTTAGCCCGAATGGCATGGCTCTGAAGGCGTATAGTCTCCGTTGTAGCCTGAACCCTAGGTAGGGGGAGAGTCGACGGCTGATTGGAATGTGCCAATAGGCGTCTGACAAGTCTATAGAGACTGAGTATGCCCTCTTGGGCAGTAAGGTCCTTATGTGTTGCAGTGTTAGCATCTTGAATTTGCAATTCACTATGAACTTGTTGAGTGGCGACAAGTCCAGAATGACTCTGAGCTTTTCCGAGTCTTTCTTGGGAACACAAAACAGCCTCCCTTGGAATTTGATGGACTTCACCTTTCGGATCACCTTTTTCTCCAACAGTTCTTGAACGTACTCCTCCAGAACGGGGGTGGAGTGTTGGAAAAACCGAAGGCACGGGGGTGGAGTGCTGTACCAGCTCCAGCCCAGTCCATTCTTGAGTAGGCTTTGGGCCCAGGGATCGAAGGTCCAGCGATCCCAAAATTTCAGAAGTCTCCCTCCTACCGGTATCGTTTCACTTGGACTGCCGTCCTGAGGTCTTGCCTCCCTGACCACGACCACCTCTGAATCCCCTTCCCCTTGAGGGGCGCCTAGACGAGCCTCTGGCTGCTCCTCTAGGTTTTGCACGAAAGGAAGAAGACTGTCCTTCGAACGTTGGGGTGAATGTGGTTGACTGACCTGGCACAGCCTGGGGTACCCACTGAAAAGTAGTCGGGGTTTGTGCCACCATCTGGGGCACTGGAGGCAATGGCAATTGCAGTTGCTGTTGCTGTCTAAAAGGCTTGGCTGGCCGAGACGGTAGCCTAGTCCTCATATTCTTCCTCTTTGGTTGAGGACCCTCATCCGGGGAAGACTTTCTTTTGATAGCCAGGCCCCACTTCTGGAGAAGGTTTCTATTCTCCACGGCGGCCTTATCAACAACTTCTTTGACCACATCGGTAGGGAAAAGGTCTTTTCCCCAAATGTTGGAGGAGATTAACTTCCTTGGCTCGTGTCTCACCGTAGCCCCGGTGAACACGAACTCCCTGCAAGCTCTCCCTGCCTTGACGAAGCCATAAAGGTCCTTCGTCACTGTGGCTAGGTGAGACTTAGCCACTACCATGAACATTTCATGGACCTTGGGGTCACTTGCCATCGTCTCAAGAGTAGTCTGATGAGACATTGAGGCAGCCAGTCTTTCTTTTGTCTCGAACTCTCTTCGTAAAAGAGAGTCGGACAGCTTGGGGAGGTCCTCGCCGAATTGCCGTCCGGCAATATCAGCCTCCAACTTTCCCACTGAGAATGTCAGATGGACATCCTTCCAGTCTTTGTGGTCCATAGGCAGGGCCAGCGACAAGGGTTTACACTCCTCCAGGGAGGGGCAAGGCTTGCCGGCCTCGACTGCCTTTAGGACAGCCGCAAACCCTTTCTGTAGAAAGGGGAAGGCTCTAGCAGGAGACGACACAAAAGAAGGGAGCTTCTTGCTCAATGCAGCTACCTTCGAGTTAGAGAAGCCCCTCTCTTTCATCGAGGATGAAAGTAGGGCTTGAGCCTTAGCGTGGTCCATAATTATGACCTCCTTCGGCTCTGTCTCCTCCCTTGAAGCTGGTTCATTTCTCAGCCGGACATAGCAGTCCGGATATGATGCCTTGCTGGGCCAGAATTCCACCTCCTCTAGGGGAACTGAACCCAGCTTATCCGAGATGACGATCTTTCCAGTCGTCATCGGCATGTGCTCAGCATACCTCCATGGGTTAGCATCTGAGCATAAGGGAAGGTCTTTCACATTGAGCCTTTTCCGGGGCCCACGTGATTCTGCCAGGGACTGCATACGCAGTTCCATAGCAGCCGCCTTCTCCTGATTCTCCTTCTGCATTTGTTGGATCATTCCAACAATCGAAGAGAGGGCCTGTCCCAGTTCTACTGGGAGACCGGCCGATGTTGAGGGGATAGGCTCCGGAATCTGAACCGGAGTAGCCGACACCTCGTCGACCTCATCCTCTACGACATCCGGGGTTTGAACTTCATCCTGACCTTCTGCCAGGAGGACTTGTTCCAAACGTTCGTCCAGGTCAGACATCCTGTCATCTAACTGGATGTCTTGCATCGCGACTGCGACTTCCACGTCCACCTGGACTTGATCTTGAGGGATCTCCTCTTGAGGCTGGGGAATCACTGCATCAGCTGATGCCTGGGGAAAAAGATACGCCCTCATCTTCTCACTTGGAAGATAAGGGCCAGAGGTGTTCTTCTTGAAGCCCCTTACCCAAGTACGAAGCTTCTCCCTTGCTATATCCCTTGATTCCGCCGTTCTAGGGGAATCAAAAGCCTCAGTAATCAGGTTAGTGCATACAGTACATACCTGAGGGTCCCAATACTGGAGATCATCCTTGGAGACAGCGCATGCTGCGTGTC
>NW_027172173.1:65000-70000 GCF_036898095.1 Palaemon carinicauda | reverse complement strand
CTTTTATTGCACCTTGTTGGACATGACAAGACAGTCTCTTTGACAGATGCATGGTTGTCATTCCTATGTAACAAGCAGAGGATCCTGGAACAGGGCATAAGTAGGAATAGACCACGTTGGTCTGTTTGAGAATATCCTGAGTCAGCGGGGCTGAGTTGTTCCTCATGATGCGAGACCTCGTTTCGTTGGTTTGATAATGAATAGTCAACGTGACCTCTGTGTTTTTATCCACAGCGGAGACGTGACTCTTTATTATGTCTCTCATGGCCTTTTCATCGTTTTGGTAATACCGATACATAAACCCTTTATAGTAAAGGTTGATGGTAGTAGTGGTGTTCACGGTTGGTTGTTCACCCAGGTACCAGGTGTCCATGGCTAGCTTGATTTCACGGGTAACTTGTCTGTTAGAGTAGCCATTGTTCACCAAGACCTTGGACACTTGGTTCAGTTCTTGGTGCGTGGCAGCCCAAAAGGAGCAGTAGGAGAGGGCTCTGCCGACGTAGGCCTTGATGGTGGAGGCCTTGTGCCTGGTAGGGCATTCACTGTCTCCATTCAAACATAACACGAGGTTAGTGGGCTTAATGTACACACTAGTATCAAATCCGATAGTTAGGAGACATGAAAACATCTAGGAAGGGTAGCTGTCCATCTTTGCTATGTTCGACAGTAAACCTCAGCCCTGGTTACCTATATGGTAATATGAAGACTCATAAAAACGGCAACCCACTGAGACCTATTATCAGCCAGTACCCGACGCCGACCTACCACCTGGCAAAAAGACTTAACAGCCTCTTGACCCCTTATATTCCAAAAGAGTATAGTGTCGCCTCATCTACTGAGTTCCTGGGTAAGGTAAAAGGGCTCCCCGCCAGTGGCACCATCGCTTCACTGGATGTGAAGTCCCTTTTTACTAACGTTCCTGTTGGAGAAACCATCGACTTGATCCTGGTGAGAGTCTACAGGGACCCTTCTACTCCAACCCTGAACATCCCCGAGGAGGCCTTCCAAACTCTGCTTGAAGTATGTACTAAGAAGGCCCCTTTTACCACACACAGGGGCCACACGTATATACAGAAGGATGGTGTAGCGATGGGCTCTCCCCTTGGTGTGCTCTTTGCCAACTTTTATATGGGGGTTGTTGAAGAGAGCGTTTTCTCTCGAATTCGTCGTCCAGACGTGTACATGAGATACATGGAGGACACTTTTATCATGGCCCCTTTTCCCCAAGACATCGAGACCCTCCGCAGGATGTTTGAGGAATGCAGCTGCCTGAGGTTTACGGTCGAACATAGCAAAGATGGACGGCTGCCCTTCCTAGATGTTTTCATATCTCCTAACACTGCCGGATTTGATACTAGTGTGTACATTAAGCCCATTAACCTCGGGTTATACTTGAATGGAGACAGTGAATGCCCTACCAGGTACAAGGCCTCCACCATCAAGTCCTACGTCCGCAGAGCCCTCTTCCACTGCTCCTCTTGGGATGCCACACACCAAGAACTCGATCGAGTCACCCAGGTCCTGGTGAACAATGGCTACTTTAATAAACAAGTTACCCGTGAAATCAAGCTAGCCATGGACACCTGGTACCAGGGTGAACAACCGACCGTGAACACCACAACTACCATCAACCTTTACTATAAAGGGTTCATGCATCAGGATTATCAAAAGGATGAAAAGGCCATGAGAGTCATAATAAAGAGTCACGTCTCCCCTGTGGATAAAAACACAGAGGTCAAGTTGATTATTTATTATCAAACTAACAAAACGAGGTGTCTCATCATGAGGAACAACTCAGCCCCGCCGACTCAGGATATTCTCAAACCGACAAACGTGGTCTATTCCTACTTATGCCCTGTTCCAGGATGCGCTGGACGTTACATAGGAATGACCACCATGTGTCAGTCAAAGAGACTGTCTTATCATGTCCAACAAGGTGCAATAAAAGCTCATGCCCTCCACGTCCACATTAACGACATCAAACGTGAGGAAATAATCAAGAACACCGAGATCCTAGGCCATGCTCCAGGTAGCAGGAGACTTTGCATACTTGAAGCTCTTCTTATTCAGAGAGAAAAGCCGACTCTCAACACTACCCAGGAAATGTTCCTCCTTCCCTCCAGTCGAAGGAACGGATCTAGGACAACAGCCCCCGAGACAACTGCCCCCAGGACAGTTGCCCCCCGACAACTGCCCCCAGGACAATTGCCCCCGTAGGACTACTGCCCCCGGAAAATTGCCCCCCATATTGCCATTTACGTAATTACTTTTTAGAAACAATTTACGAAGATATTCTTCCTAATTACATATTCGGTCATTGAACAAATAATTGTATCTATTACCTAAATTTATTACCATTTATGTAGTCATTTCCTAATTAGGTAATCGGTCGTACGATTTATAGTTTATTTTCGAAAGCTATCGCCAATTGGCTAATTCTGTATAGTCAAACAAATTTTTACAAAAAAAAAATAAAGTAAGAAGGATTATGTGTCTAATCGGTCGTACGATTTATAGTTTATTTTCGAAAGCTATCGCCAATTGGCTAATTCTGTATAGTCAAACAAATGTTTACAAAAAAAAAATAAAGTAAGAAGGATTATGTGTCTAATCGGTGGTACGATTTATAGTTTATTTTCGAAAGCTATCGCCAATTGGCTAATTCTGTATAGTCAAACAGATGTTTACAAAAAAACGCTATCAGGATTCTAGCATACAAATAGCAAACATTGTGCTAGAATTTGAGAACCACGATGTATTGGAATTTTTGAGATACATAACCCACAATTTAAAATTCTAGTATTTAAATCTCTTTTCAATATTTCTGCAACCCATCTATGTACAAATTTTAGTATAGGATGTTATCTTTTTAAAACATGTATTTTTTAAATCATGTATTTTTTATTAACAATAACAAAACATTAGTTTTAATAGTTATTATGTATTTTTATTTTTTACACCATTGTCCAATGGTTTTACAAGGGCAATTGTCCTGGGGGCAGTTTTCCTACGGGGGCAGTTGTCCTACGGGGGCAGTTGTCCCGGTGGCAGATGTCAGGGGGCAGTTGTCCGGGGGTCAGTTGTCCGAGGGGCAGTTGTCCTGATACCGAAGGAACAACACACGGAAAAATAACCCAACCAACCATGACACCTCCAACCAGGACAACCCAACGGATCAAGACATAAACAACCCCAACAGCATTGATCAGCGACAGGATAGCCTGCCTAGCCTAGCCTAAAATCCCCAGTGATAGTCTAGAAGTGGACGGCGTTTGTGGCTGCATTGAAAGATCAAGAGAGAGGCCAACAAGACAATTGAAAAAATTAATGCAGCCACAAACGCCGTCCACTTCCAGACCATCACTGGGGATTTTAGCCCTTGTTACCTATATGGTAATGTGAAGACTCATAAGAATGGCAACCCACTCAGACCTATTATCAGCCAGTGCCCGACGCAGACCTACCACCTGGCAAAAAGACTTAACAGCCTCCTGACTCCTTATGTTCCAAACGTGTACAGTGTCGCCTCATCTGCTGAGTTCCTGAGTAAGCTAAAAGGGTCCCCCACCAGTGGCACCATCGCTTCACTGGATGTGAAGTCCCTTTTTACTAACGTTCCTGTTGGAGAGACCATCGACTTGATCCTAGAGAGAGTCTACAGGGACATTTCTACTCCAACCCTGAACATCCTCGAGGAGGCCCTCTGAACTCTGCTTGAAGTATGTACCAAGAAGGCCCCTTTTACCACACACAGGGGCCACACATATATACAGAAGGATGGTGTAGCGATGGGCTCTCCCCTTGGTGTGCTCTTTGCCAACTTTTATATGGTAGTTGTTGAAGAGAGCGTTTTCTCACGAATATGTCATCCAGACATGTACGTGAGATACATAGATGACACTTTTATAATGGCCCCTTCTACCCAGGACATCGAGACCCTCCGCAGGACGTTTGAGGAATGCAGCTGCTTGAGGTTTACTGTTGAACATAGCAAAGATGGACGGCTGCCCTTCCTAGATGTTCTCATATCTCCTAATACTACCGGATTTGATACTAGTGTGTATATTAAGCCCATTAACCTCGGGTTATGCTTGAATGGAGACAGTGAATGCCCTACCAGGTACAAGGCCTGCACCATCAAGGCCTATGTCCGCAGAGCCCTCTTCCACTGCTCCTCTTGGGATGCCACACACCAAGAACTCGACCGAGTCACCTAGGTCCTGGTGAACAATGGCTACTCTAATAGACAAGTTACCCGTGAAATCAAGCTAGCCATGGACACCTGGTACCAGGGTGAACAACCGACCGTGAACACCACAACTACCATCAATCTTCGCTATAAAGGGTTCATGCATCGGGATTATCAAAAGGATGAAAAGGCCATGAGAGACATAATAAAGAGTCACGTCTCCCCTGTGGATAAAAACACAGAGGTCAAGTTGACTATTTATTATCAAACTAACAAAACGAGGTGTCTCATCATGAGGAACAACTCAGCCCCGCCGACTCAGGATATTCTCAAACAGACTAACGTGGTCTATTCATACTTATGCCCTGTTCCAGGATGCTCTGGACGTTACAGAAGAATGGCCACCATGCGTCTGTCAAATACACTGTCTTGTCATGTCCAACAAGGTGCAATAAAAGCTCATGCCCTCCACGTCCACATTAACAACATCATAATTGAAGCTCTTCTTATTCAGAGAGAAAAGCCGACTCTCAACACTACCCACGAAATGTTCCTCCTCCCCTCCTGTCGAAGGAACAACACAAGGAAAAATAACCCAACCAACCATGACGCCTCCAACCAGGACAACCCAACAGATCAAGACATAAACAACCACAACAGAATTGATCAGCGACAGGATAGCCTGCCTAGCCTACATACCCTCTCGGCGAGCGCTCCCACCAATCAGAGGCAAGCTCCCAGATGACAAGATGGTGACTCAACACCCAGGAATGAGTGGGATGGCAGTCTGACTGTACTACAGCCTCTCTTG
>NW_027172173.1:20000-25000 GCF_036898095.1 Palaemon carinicauda | reverse complement strand
GTGTGTGTCTTTCCTTTAAACTTTGTACATGCTTGTATATACATGTGAATTGAAATTCACCTGATATTCATGGAAATTTTCTTCTTTTACAGGAGGAGCATCCGAAGTGTGGTAGCGTCTTCTGCAACGTCCGCAGTAAGAACTTCTGCGGGCATGATTCGTGTAGGAGGCACGCGGCTTGCGCAGCCTCCAAGGATGATCTCCGTTACTGGGACCCTCAGGTATGTTCAGTATGTACTAACCTGCTAGCTGAGGCCTTTGAATCCCCTAGGTCGGCGGAGTCAAGGGATGCAGCGAGGGAGAAGCTTCGTGTTTGGGTAAGGGGTTTCCAAAAGAACACCTCTGGACCTTATCTTCCAAGTGAGAAGATGAGGGCGTACCTCTTTCCCAAGGCTTCTGCTGACGCTGTTGTCCCCCAGCCTCGGCCGGAGATCCCTCACGTCCAGATCCCCGTGGATGCTGAAGTCGCGGAGGCCATGCAGGACATTCAGCTGGACGACAAGATGTCGGACGTGTTCGAACGGGCGGAAGAGGACCTCCTCGCAGGGGGCGAGGACGAGGATCAAGATCCGAACGTCGTGGAGGAAGAGGATGCCGTGCCATCGGACGCTCCGGTTCAGGCCCCTGAACCTATTCCCTCTACTTCGTCCGCTCTTCCAACAGAGCTGGGACAAGCTCTCTCTTCTATTGTTGTCATGATACAGCAAATGCAGAAGGAGAACAGTCAGAAGGCAGCTGCAATGGAGCTCCAGATGCAGAAGATTGCAGCGTCACGTGGGCCTCCGAAAAAGCTCAACGTGAAAGACCTTCCTGTGTGCTCGGATGCCAACCCGTGGAGGTATGCCGAGCACATGCCGATGACGGTCGGGAAGATCGTCATGTCAGAGAAGCTGGGTTCAGTTCCCCTTGAGGAGGTGGAATTCTGGCCCAGCAGAGGGGTCTATCCGGACTGTTATGTCCGTCTGAAGAAGGAACCGGCCTCGAAGGAGGAGACGGAGCCGAAGGAGGTGATCGTCTTGGATAACGCCAAGGCTCAAGCTTCACTGGCGTCTGCAATGAAGGAGAGGGGCTTCTCAAACTCGAAAGTTGCTGCTTTGAGTAAGAAGCACCCCTCCTTCGTATCCTCTCCGGTTAGGGCCTTCCCCTTTCTGCAGAAACTGTTCGCGGCCGTTCTGAAGGCAGTAGAGGCTGGCAAACCATGCCCCTCCCTGGAGGAATGCAAGCCTTTGTCTTTAGCATTGCCGATGGACAACAAGGACTGGAAGGACGTCCATCTTACATTTTCGGTTGGGAAGTTGGACGCCGATATCGCAGGTCGACAGTTCGGCGAAAACCTCCCTAAGCTGTCTGAATTCCTTCTGCGAAGGGAGCTCGAGACAAAGGAGCGTCTGGCAGCCTCGATGTCTCTCCAGACAACCATGGAGACAATGGCAAGCGACCCTAAGGTTCATGAAATGTTCATGGTAGTGGCCAAGATCCATCTGGCCACGGTGACAAAGGACCTCTATAGCTTTGTCAAGGCGAGGAGGGCCTGCAGGGAGTTTGTGTTCGCCTCGGCCACAGTGAGGCACGAACTGAAGAAACTGATCTCATCCAACATCTGGGGCAAAGATCTCTTCCCCAGTGATGTAGTTAAGGAGGTGGTGGACAAGGCAGCCACCGAGAATAGGAATCTTCTCCTTAAGTGGGGCCTGTCCCTCAAGAGGAAGTCTTCCCCCGATGAAGGTCCCCAACCGAAGGGAAAGACGAAGAAATCTAGGTTTTCTCCCCGCCCAGCCAAGCCTTTCAGACCGCAACGTCAGCAGCAGCAACAGTCGGCTTTGCCTCCGGTGCCACAGATGGTAGCCCAGGCCCCGACCACCTTCCAATGGGTGCCCCAGGCCGTGTCTTCGCCGTCCCCGGCATTCAACCCAGTGTTCGAAGGGCAGTCTACCACCTTTCGAGCAAAGCCCAGAGGAGCAGCCAGAGGCTCGTCTAGACGCCCCTCAAGGGGAAGACGATTCAGAGGTGGTCGCGGCCAAGGAGGCAAGACTGCAGGGCAGCAATCAAAGTGAAGTGTTGCCGGTAGGAGGGAGATTACAGTACTTTCGGGATTGTTGGACCTTCGATCCCTGGGCCCACAGCCTGCTCAAAAATGGACTGGGTTAGAGCTGGTACAGCACTCCGCCCCCGTGCCCTCGATTTTTCCAACACTCCACCCCCGTTTTGGAGGAGTACATTCAAGAACTGTTGGAGAAAAAGGTGATCCGGAGGGTAAAGTCCATCAAGTTCCAAGGGAGGCTGTTTTTTGTTCCCAAGAAAGACTCGGGGAAACTCAGAGTCATTCTGGACTTGTCGCCACTCAACAAGTTCATAGTGAACCACAAGTTCAAGATGTTAACGTTGCAACACATAAGGGCCTTACTGCCCAAGAGGGCATTTACCGTCTCCATCGACTTGTCAGACGCCTATTGGCACGTTCCAATCAGTCGCCGTCTCTCCCCCTACCTAGGATTCAAGCTACAACAAAAACTTTACGCCTTTAGAGCGATGCCTTTCGGGCTAAACATAGCCCCAAGGATCTTCACGAAGCTTGCGAGCGCAGCGCTCAAACAGTTACGCCTAAAAGGGTTCCAGGTGGTAGCCTACCTGGACGATTGGCTGGTGTGGGCAGCATCCAGGGCGGAATGCTTGCAGGCTTCCCTACAGGTGATTCAGTTCCTAGAATATCTAGGGTTCAAGATCAACAGAAAGAAGTCTCGTCTTTCTCCATCTCAGAGGTTCCAGTGGTTGGGAATTCACTGGGACCTAGTGTCACACCGATTCTCCATCCCGATGTCGAAAAGGAAGGAGATAGCGGGGTCTGTCAAGAGACTTCTAGATTCCGAGAGGATATCAAGACGCGAACAAGAGAGGGTTCTGGGCTCTCTTCAGTTTGCGTCGGTAACAGACCCGGTGCTAAGAGCACAGCTAAAGGATGCAGCCGGGGTTTGGAGAAGCTTTGCATCAAACGCGCGAAGGGACTTGAGGAGACCGGTTCCGCTTCGGCTACGTTCTCTTCTCAGACCGTGGTCTCAGGCCAGTCGTCTAAAGAGGTCGGTACCTCTTCAGCCACCTCCCCCGTCAGTGACGATTCACACAGACACTTCAAAGGAAGGGTGGGGAGGTCACTCTCATCGAAAAAAGGTCCAAGGGACCTGGTCCAAGCTATTCGGGACCTTTCACATAAACTTTCTAGAAGCTATGGCAGTACTTCTTACCCTGAGGAAAGTTTCCCCGCATCACTCGATCCACATAAGGTTGGTACTGGACAGCGAGGTGGTTGTGAAATGTCTGAATCGGCGGGGATCGAGATCCCCACCTCTCAACCAGGTGATGTTGGCCATATTCCGACTGGCGGAGAAGAAGAAGTGGCACCTGTCGGCAGTTCACCTTCAAGGAGTCCGCAATGTGACAGCGGACGCTCTATCCAGGGTTACACCGGTAGAGTCGGAATGGTCCCTAGACGCAGGATCATTCTCCTTCATCTCGAGTCAAGTCCCAGAACTGCAGATAGACCTCTTCGCGACGAAGGACAACAAGAAGTTGCCGCGATATGTGTCCCCGTACGAGGACCCCTTGGCGGAAGCAGTGGACGCGATGTCCCTCGATTGGAACAGATGGTCCAGGATCTACCTGTTCCCCCCTCACAACCTTCTGTTGAGGGTCCTCAACAAGCTGAGGTCCTTCAAGGGAGTAGCTGCAATTGTGGCCCACAAGTGGCCGAACAGTGTGTGGTTCCCTCTGGCTCTGGAACTACGACTGAAGTTTCTGCCACTCCCGGACCCAGTTCTGTCCCAGCGAGTCCAGAAGTCGACTGTCTACGCTTCATTACAGAAAACCCGGACCCTGCAGCTCATGATTTTCTCTCCCTAGCGGTGAAGAAGCGGTTCGGGATCTCGAAAGACAGCATCGACTTCCTGGAGGAATATAAGTGCAAGTCTACTAGAAGGCAGTACGAGTCTGCTTGGAAAAAATGGGTGGCCTTTGTCAAAGAGAAGAATCCGCATGAGATCTCGACGGATTTCTGCCTGTCCTTCTTCATCCACCTCCACGGACAGGGGCTGGCAGCTAACACGATTTTTACGTGTAAGTCTGCTTTGACAAGGCCCATTCTGTACGCCTTCCAGGTAGACCTCGCTAACGAAACCTTTAACAAGATCCCGAAGGCCTGCGCCAGACTTAGACCTTCAGCTCCTCCAAAGCCTATTTCATGGTCTTTAGATAAAGTCCTTCATTTTGCCTCATTACTGAATAATGAGGAGTGTGCACTGAAGGATTTGACTCAAAAGGTTATCTTCCTTTTTGCACTCGCGTCTGGGGCCAGAGTTAGTGAGATTGTAGCCCTCTCGAGAGATGAGGGCCGCGTTCAGTTCCTGGATGGGGGAGAACTGAACCTGTTTCCGGACCCTACGTTTCTCGCTAAGAACGAGTTGCCCACCAACAGGTGGGGTCCCTGGAGAATCTGCCCTCTGAAAGAAGATGCATCTCTATGTCCTGTAGAATGCCTAAAAGTCTATCTTCGTAGAACTTCAGACTTCCAAGGGAGTCAACTGTTCAGAGGAGAAACATCGGGCTCGAATTTATCTTTGAAACAACTCAGGGCGAAAATTACATACTTTATTCGCAGAGCGGATCCCGACAGTTCACCCGCAGGTCATGATCCGAGGAAAGTTGCTTCATCCTTAAACTTCTTTAACTTTATGGATTTTGAACACCTTCGTTCATATACTGGCTGGAAGTCTTCCAGGGTGTTCTTTCGCCACTATGCTAAGCAAGTGGAGCAGCTAAAGAGGTCTGTGGTAGCAGTTGGTTGCGTCGTTAACCCTGCTGTTTAACTCTGCGAGGAACAGTGGATATAATTGGGACTTTTAATTCCAGGGTGAGTGTATAGTTATATGCGGTGCTATAACTGGGAGTGAGGGCTTCGGGTGCCCACAGTGACTGTTCCGTCGTTAAGGTGAATTTAGCATAAGTACAGA
>NW_027172172.1:77500-80074 GCF_036898095.1 Palaemon carinicauda | reverse complement strand
CCTGAACGACTGGCTGGTGTGGGCAGCATCCGAGACCGAATGCTTGCAAGCTTCCAGTCAGGTGATCCAGTTCCTAGAGTACCTAGGCTTCAAGATCAACAGAAAAAAGTCTCGACTTTCTCCATCCCAAAAGTTCCAGTGGCTGGGAATCCACTGGGACCTTTTGTCATACTGTTTCTCCATCCCGGCGAAGAAAAGGAAGGAGATAGCGGGCTCTGTCAAGAGACTTCTAGATTCCGAAAGGATATCAAGACGCGAACAGGAGAGGGTACTAGGCTCTCTCCAGTTTGCTTCAGTGACAGACCCAGTGCTAAGAGCACAGCTAAAGGATGCAACCGGAGTTTGGAGAAGGTATGCATCAAACGCTCAAAGAGATCTGAGAAGACCAGTGCCGCCTCGGCTACGTACTCTTCTCAGGCCTTGGTCCCAAGCCAGATATCTAAAGAAGTCGGTTCTTCTTCAGCCACCTCCCCCGTCGATGACGATTCACTCAGACGCCTCAAAGGAGGGATGAGGAGGTCACTCTCATCGGAAAAAAGTCCAGGGGACTTGGTCCAAGCTATTCAGGACCTTTCACATAAACTTTCTAGAAGCTATCGCAGTGCTCCTTACCTTAAAGGAAGTCTCCCCGCGTCACTCGATCCACATAAGATTGGTGATGGACAGCGAGGTGGTTGTTAGATGCTTGAATCAACAAGGGTCGAGGTCACCACCTCTCAACCAGGTGATGTTGGCCATTTTCCGATTGGCGGAAAAGAAGAAGTGGTACCTGTCGGCAGTTCACCTTCAAGGAGTCTGCAACGTGACAGCGGACGCTCTATCCAGGTTCACACCGATAGAGTCGGAATGGTCCTTAGACGCAGGATCATTCTCCTTCATTCTGAATCAAGTCCCAGAACTGCAGATAGACCTCTTTGCGACGAAAGACAACAAGAAGTTGCCCCTGTACGTGTCCCCGTACGAGGACCCCTTAGCGGAAGCAGTGGACGCGATGTCCCTCGACTGGAACAGATGGTCCAGGATTTATCGGTTCCCCCCTCACAACCTTCTGTTGAGGCTCCTCAACAAACTGAGATCCTTCAAGGGGGGTAGCGGCAATAGTGGCCCACAAGTGGCCAAACAGCATGTGGTTCCCCTTGGCATTAGAACTACAGCTGAAGTTTGTGCCGCTACCACATCCAGTTCTGACCCAGCGAGTCCAGAAGTCGACTGTCTGCGCTTCATTACAGACCCTGCAGCTCATGATTTTCTCTCCCTTGCGGTGAGAAAGCGTTTCGGGATTTCGAAAGCCAGCATAGACTTCCTAGAGGAATATAACTGCAAATCGACTAGAAGGCAATATGAGTCATCTTGGAGAAAATGGGTGGCCTTTGTAAAGGCAAAGAATCCGCAAGAGATCTCAACAGACTTCTGCTTATCTTTCTTCATCCACCTCCATGGTCAAGGGTTGGCAGCTAACACGATTTAAGTGTGTAAGTCTGCTTTGATGAGACCCATTTTATTTGCCTTCCAGATCGACCTAGGTAACGAGATCTTTAATAAAGTTCCGAAAGCCTGTGCTAGGCTCAGACCTTCAGCACCTCCAAAGCCCATCTCATGGTCTTTAGACAAAGTTCTTCATTTCGCCTCCCTGTTGAGCAATGAAGAATGTGCGTTAAAGAATTTGACACAAAAAGTTATTTTCCTATTTGCACTCGCGTCCGGGGCCAGGGTTAGTGAGATCGTAGCCCTCTCGAGAGAGGCAGGTCGTGTTCAGTTCCTGGATGGGGGGGAACTGAACCTGTTTCTGGATCCTACGTTTCTCGCCAAGAATGAGTTACCCACCAACAGGTGGGGTCCCTGGAGAATCTGCCCTCTGAAAGAAGATGCATCTCTATGTCCAGTAGAATGCCTAAAGGTCTATCTTCGTAGAACTTCAGACTTCAAGGGTGGTCAACTATTCAGGGGAGAAACATCAGGCTCAAATTTATCTCTGAATCAACTCAGAGCGAAAATCACATATTTTATTCGCAGAGTGGATCCTGACAGTACAGCCACAGGTCACGATCCGAGGAAAGTTGCCTCATCCTTAAATTTCTTTAATTGTATGAATTTTGAACATCTCCGTTCATACACTGGCTGGAAGTCTTCCAGAGTGTTCTTTCGCCACTATGCGAAGCAAGTAGAAGAACTAAAGAGATCTGTGGTAGCAGTGGGTCGTGTAGTTAACCCTACTGTTTAACTCTGCGAGGAACAGTGGTCTTAATTAGGACGATTAAGTCCAGGGTGAGTGTGTAGGTACATACTGTACTACAAACTAAATGAGGGCACCGAGTGCCCACATAGACTGTTCCTTTTTCAAAGGTGAACCTAGCATAAGTACAGACATGTGTGCCGAGCGTTTCTAACGCTAATGTGATTGTTTGTAATACAGACTTTTATGACTTGATACCTCGGTATCTTAAAAAAGTGGCATTTAATGTTTTTTCTTTTAGATAAATAAGTTCTGTTTACTATCATACCTATGCTTAAAGTTTTGGGTTATCCTCTTTATATATATATATATATATATATATATATATATATATATATATA
>NW_027172172.1:70000-72500 GCF_036898095.1 Palaemon carinicauda | reverse complement strand
TGGGGCGAGCCGTTGACCACCTGCTCGAGTACTGCACCAATAGCGACGTCGCTGGCATCGGTGGAGAGAAGGAGAGAGGTGTGTGGGATAGGAAAAGTGAGAGCCGCAGCAGTTGATAGGGCCTTCTTTTCATTGCAGAAGGCTGCTTCTTGAAGGGGACCCCACTTCAGGTCCTTTGGCTTGCCCTTGAGGGTGGCGTAGAGAGGAGCAAGAGTGGAGGCAATGGGTGGCAGATAACGGTGATAATAGTTGATCATGCCCAAGAATTCCTGCAGAGCTTTGACAGTCGAGGGCGCGGGGAAGTTCTGAACGGCTGCTACCTTCTCAGGGAAGGGATGGACTCCTTCAGGAGAGATGCGGTGCCCTAAGAAGGACACTTCGTTGGCGCCAAAGGTACACTTGTCGTACCGGACTACAAGGCCGTTTTGTTGCAGGCGGTCGAGCACGATGCGCAGGTGACGGAGGTGTTCCTCTTTTGAGGAGGAGAACACAAGTATGTCGTCCACATAACATACACAGAAAGGAAGGCCCCCTAAGATGCCATCCATGAGACATTGAAACGTGGCCCCAGCATTACGAAGGCCAAAACAGGAGTAATTGAAGGTGTATGTACCAAACGGAGTGGTGATGGCAGTCCTGGGGATGTCTTTTGGGTTCATAGGCACCTGATAATACCCCTTCAGGAGGTCGAGCGTAGAGAAAACCTTCACTTTGCGCAGGTAGGAGGTCACGTCGGCAATGTTTAGAGGGGGTAGTGATCCGGTTCTGTTTGCATGTTCAGGCGCCTGTAATCCCCGCACGGACGGAGGGAGCCGTCTTTCTTTAGAACGATATGTAAGGGTGACGACCATGGGCTGTAGGCCTTTTGGCAAAGGCCCATTTTCTCCATTTCGGCAAACGTCTGTTTGGCGGCTGCCAATCGTTCCGGTGCCAGACGTCTGAATTTTGCGAAGACTGAGAGTCCCGTCGTCTTTATATGGTGATAAATACCGTTCTTGATAGGAACCGTGGGCGTTTGGCGAAGTTCTGGACGGAAAATTCTGGGTACGACGTGAGGAGCTGTGCATAGGCATCCGTGGGTAGGCTGATGTGGAGAGCGAGGTTAGAGGGGGCAGGTTGAAGAGGTGTCGACAAGTACGAGTCTGCGTTGACCAATCGTTGGTGGGCGACATCAACCAGAAGGTGGAAATGATAGAGGAAATCCGCACCAAGGATTGGCATTGTGACGTCAGCAACAAGAAACTTCCAACTGAATTTACCGTTTCCGAACGATAATGTGAGGTTCTCGTAACCGTAGATGGGTATCGTAGATCCGTTGGCAGCTATCAAGCGGACGTCGGCAGATGTAGACAGACTACGTCGTGCATTGAAGAGTTTCCTTGGCAAAAGAGATCGAGAAGCACCCGTGTCTACCAAAAAAAGCACGCCCCTTCCTGCATCCTGTAAAAAGAAAAGATTAGAAACATGGGAGGCCACCGCCACGAGCGATGGCCTACTTACACGTTTTTTGGCCACTGACAATCTTTGGCACATTTCTTCGTGGTTGCCCCGAATGTGAAGTGGTAGTAGCAAAACTGCGGCGGATGGGAGGTAGTAAGTGGCTGTAGAAGTCATTCGTTGGGGCGCGAGCGATTGGTGGGTGTTGGGCGGCTTTGTCGCTGCTTCGGCACATCACGGGATAGGCGTGTATGTCCTACGGCATTCATGTTAGCTTCGGTTGACGTTGAATAGGCATCCTCTTCGTCAGGGGTGGAGGCATTGATGGAGGTCTTGAAGCGGCTGTCCATAAGGGCGTCGGCTTTGGTCATCAATTGCTTTATGGGTAAACTATCGACATTGGGTATGGCATCGCCTATAGGTTCGGGTGAACGGCGTATCCAAAGGGCACGAAGTAGGTTTACCTCATGAGGAGAGCCGTCTGCGGCAGGTTGAAGGCGAGCGATGCTGGTCATTTCCCTGAGGGCAAGCAAAGCCCTTTAGTCCCCCAACGGTTGTTGCGAGAGCTGAAAAAGCTTTGCTATATGGGTAGCTGGAGACGGCGAGTACTGCTGCAGAAGGTATGTTTTGAGGGCATCATACGCTATTGGGGTGTCTGCTTGTTCACAAAGCCAGTCGGATATTTCTGGGAAGGTGTCCTCGGGTATCGCCACGAGAACATAATCCGCTTTGGCGGTTGAGCGAGTCACGCCCCTGACGCAAAACTGGACTTCTGCGCGCTGAAACCATGCAAACGCCTCTCCACTGGCAAATGATGAAAGTTTGAATAAAGCGGCCGCAGCACCAACTGCCGTAGAGTCCGCCATAGTACCAACGACGGAGGGGCGAGGGTGTGGGGGTGGAAGGAGGTGGTATCGAGTCGACTTCCGGGGTCACCAATGTGATGAGCCGAGAGAGGGTTGTGAACTCAAAGGCAGGATGCAATCAACTGAGTATCTTTATTAAAGAACACACTCATTTATATACAAAACCTCAAGGCAACAGGAAAATACATGTTCGAGAA
>NW_027172172.1:50000-67500 GCF_036898095.1 Palaemon carinicauda | reverse complement strand
CCTCTATGCAGATAGGTCCCTTGCCGCTCGCTAGCATAAACAGTTTACGATCAGTGGATTTAGGGTAATGAGTCAATAAAATAGCTTTATGCCTCTCTCTCTCTCTCTCTCTCTCTCTCTCTCTCTCTCTCTCTCTCTCTCTCTCTCTCTCTCTCTCTCTCTCGCTGTATATATACATATATATATATATATATATATATATATATATATATATATATATATATATATATATATATATATATATATATATATATATATATATATATATATATATATATATATAATAATAATAATAATAACAAAAGCAACCGTTTGCAGTCCACTGCAGGAAAAATGTCTTTATTCATGTCAAGGGTTGGGCTATTTACATTGTTACTCTGGCCAACTGTTGATTGGTGATTATGGAAGACCTTGTTCTGATCGCTGACAAGAAACCAACCTAGTATGGGTGACCCTGACTAGTACAGCTTTGCTGATCGTGGTGATACATAAAGATTTTCACCGCGTTAAGATATCCTTATTCAAATTATATATATATATATATATATATATATATATATATATATATATATATATATATATATATATATATATATATATATATATATATATATATACACACACACACACACACACATATATATATATATATATATATATATATATATATATATATATATATATATATATATATATATATATATATATATATATATATATATATATATATATATATACACACACACATATATATATATATATATATATATATATATATATATATATATATATATATATATATATATATATATATATATATATATATATATATATAGATGAACTGTCTCTTCCGATTTTACTCCTGGTGCCTTGCCGTTAATCTTACTGGAATTGGCTTGGACCAGCAGAGTTCATTGGATAGGCACTGCAAATCACAAGGAAGTGCTTATCTTTTGATAAATCTAGCCAGTGAATCCTCTATGGATTTATTCAGTCAATGGAAAGAGAAGCTGACAGAGGGGCCCCCAGTCCCAGGCGTAGCAGGGTGGTAAGTGTCTCCTGGTTTAAAAATACTATATGAATTTAAAATTGGTAATTGGAATGTTAGTACTATGAATCAGATTTGGAATTTACATCAAGTAGAAATTTAATTTATGAAATATAGTGTGGATATATTAGCTCAAGGTAATATAAACATCTATTCAGGAATAACATATGGAGTTGGATGACAAGGGGTAGAGTGGAGAGCTGTAAATAGTAGATTGTTACTTGTAAAGTTCAAATCAAATCAGTGCAACATGAGTATTACCTTTTTTTCTATATACCAACAAATGATTCCCCTGAAGAAAGGAAAGATTAATACTATTGAGAACTGCAGAGTATAATAGATGCGACCCCAGGAAGAGATAGGAGAATTGTGATTGCTGACTTCAGTGCTAAAGTTGGGAAGAATAATCAAGGGTTAGAGAATGTGTGGGGTATCCAGGGTCATGGCGAAGCTGCAAATGAGAAAGTAGTGCATTTCATAGGTTTCTCTTCAACAAAGAATTTTGTCATTAGAGGTACTCTTTTCCAGCAAAAGGATATCCAGAAATATACATGGACTTCACGATGTGGTATTACAAAAGTCAGATACATCACATTGCCATTAATAAAGACAGAAGGAGGACTCTGACCAATATAAAAAGCTATAAAGGTACAGATATTGTTAGTGATCACCAAGTCCTCATTGTCATACTGAAATTAGAATCTATAGCGCACAACAGAAAGGCAAATATAATACCTAGCTTGGATATTACTAAGCCTCTAGAAGAAGAGCAAAGAGAGATATTTGCAATTGAATGTAGAAATCGATTGGCAGTCTTAGAGACTCTAAGAGACAAAGAGTACACAATTAATGAAGAATGGTATAATATTAGGAACATGATATATCAGTCAGTTGGTAATGAATGATACTTGGGATACTATAAACGAGACAAAGACAGAAATTTACTGTTGAAAGTTACCGAGGAAATAATGAAAATTACATGCTAATTATTCCAGTATTGACAGTGAGGTCCAAAGAAAAGCCAGGAATGACTGGAGACAATATCTAGACAGTAAAGCAGATGAGGTTGACAAAGCTATGAATTCAGGGAGTGACTAATATGTAAGAATCGTTCTTAGAATTGTTAATGAAAACTCTACTGGGACAAATATGAAGCATATACCAAAGAAAAAGAGAGATGGATCTATTATGACATCAGAATATAAAAAAAAAGGACAGCATTTGAGGGAACGCTTTAGTGAGGTTATGAATAAGAGATACAAAGGGAATAATTTAAATGATATACATGAATCTGAGGAACACCCCAAGAGATAGAAAGCACCTGGATTTGACGGATTAACTTTCTAGATGATATTACCTGAAAATGAAGTGACCGCCAGAATACATTTAAGATGATTTGGTAGAATGTGACAGGAAGAGGCAAAATCCTGCGTTATTATGAAATTCCTATCAAATATATAAATTTGATTAAGTCTGTTCATGATCATAAAAAGTGCAAAGTTAACGTCAATGGAGTCCTATCAAATAAATTTCCATTGAAAAGTGGAATTTTCCAAGGAAATATGTTGTCACCTATGTTGTTTATAATACCCATGGATTTTGTAACACGCAGAACCGTCAGCAAAGTTTAGGAAGGATTGGATTAACTAGGTAGCAGGAAATTAACATACATAGAATGTGCTAATGTTGCTGACTTTATTGCCAGAACACCTCAGAATTTGCAATGCTTGCTAACCAGAATACATGAAATATTCAAGGAGGTTAGGCTCAAGATAAATAGAAGAAATGATGAGAACTGAATATGCAATTGAAGATGAAATAGCAATGGAAGGAGAAAGGATTAATGAGGTAAAACCATTTAAGTATTTAGGAACTATGATATTAAATAAAGTGTGTTTAGAATTAGAGTTTGGTGAAAGATTGAAAAAAAAAAAAAAAAAACTCAGACAATGGCTAGGTTAAATGAAATTAGGAAATCAAATCACCTGAAATTACATATAAAAATCTGACTATATTTCAGTCTAATGAGATCTCTGTTACTATATGGATAAGGGTCCTGATATGACAATGAGACAATCTTCAATAGATTTAGTAGGTTTGAAAACAAAGCCCTCAGATGGATATTAGGAGTTAAAAGCAGAACAGGATTAGAAGTGAAAATTATAAGATTGATTACTCGAGTTCCATGTGTGGATGAGATCATGATGAGGAGTAGATGGATATGGTTGG
This sequence comes from Palaemon carinicauda, assembly GCF_036898095.1. Classification (NCBI taxonomy): domain Eukaryota; kingdom Metazoa; phylum Arthropoda; class Malacostraca; order Decapoda; family Palaemonidae; genus Palaemon; species Palaemon carinicauda. The sequence goes on along the minus strand of NW_027172172.1, from coordinate 64,223 downwards.
GGCATGCTATTCGCACTCCAAACTTTTAGCTAGTCTCCACAAGGCACTAGAAGAGTTGAATAACCCAGGCCTACATTGGTGAGGACAATGAAGCGGGAAGTAGAGGATGATGAATGGAGAAGTATTAAATTAAAAGCTCAAAACAGAGAGGACTGACGAAATCTAACCGGGTCCCTTTGCGTTATTAGGCATGGGAGGAGAGGATGATGATGGTGATTATGATATATATACAGTATATATATATATATATATATATATATATATATATATATATATATATATATATATATATATATATATATATATATATATATATATATATATATATATATATATATATATATATATATATATATATATATATATATATATAAATTTGTGTAAAATCAACACCTGTAATCCATTTCACTAACACACTAATATTTGGTTCTTCATCTTCAGTATTTCTCTTCACCTCTTCAAATCCAATCTGACTCAAATTACTTTTCAGAATTCTCCCACTTCACACACTTTTAAATTCTTTTCAATTACAGTTTTTCTCATATGTAGCAAGAAAAACTGTAATGGAAATTATAGGGCATAACATTTATTTGATTTCTTTCAAAAAGCACAATACCGCCCACCACCACCCCAACCCTGTTCCCCTTTTAGCTACGTAACTCATGTGGTAAGTGAATATATGTACTAATATTCATAAAGAACGATATTGAGACCAAATATGCATTTGATTAGAAAATATCATATCAAATAAGGATTTCTATTAAAAAAAAAAAAAAAAAAAAAAAAAAAAAAAAAAAAAAAAAAAAAAAAAAAAAAAAAGACGTAATTTTTCATACTTCAACACTAAGATAATTCATGTCTAGTTGTTACCATCTCCCGGTGGTAATTTTTCTATAGCAAATAAATATAAAAGAGAGAGAGAGAGAGAGAGAGAGAGAGAGAGAGAGAGAGAGAGAGAGAGAGAGAGAGAGAGAGAGAGAGAGAGTAAAAAAAATATATTTTGTAAAAACCAAACTGTCGAATGGGTTAGAATGCGAGCTGAAATATGAAAAATATGAAATTGACGGCAGGAACTCATAGAAAATATGAAATGAAGCATAATTTACAGTATGTGGGAAGAGTATTATTATTATTATTATTATTATTATTATTATTACTTGCTAAGCTACAACCCTAGTTGTAAAAGCAGGATGTTAAAAGCCCAGGGGCTCCAACAGGGAAAATAGCCCGGTGAGGAAAGGGAACATGGAAGAATAAAATTTTTAAGAGGAGTAACAACATTAAAATATATATGTTCTATATAAACTTTAACAAAACAAGAGGAAGAGAAACACGACAGAACAGCTTGCCCGAGGATACCCTCAAGCAAGAAAACTCTAACCCAAGACAATGGAAGACCATGGTACAGTGACTACGGCACCGCAACAAAACTAGAAAACAACGTTTTAATTTTGGAGTGTCCTTCTCCTAAAAGAGCTTCTGACCATAGTTAAAGAGTCTCTTCTACCCTTAACAAGAGAAAAGTGGCCACTGAACAATTACAGTGCAGTAGTTAACCCCTTGAGTGAAGAATAATTGTTTGATAATAGTAGTGTTGTCAGGTGTATGCAAATAAATAAGAATAAGTAAAGAATCAGCCAGACTATTCGCTGTGTGTGTGTGTGTGTGTGTGTGTGTGTGTGTGAGTAGGCAAATGGAAAATAAACTGTAACATGAGAGAAGGACCAAATGCAGTCAAAAGACTCTATAACTCTCTAGCGGTAATATATCACAGAGTGGCTGGTGCCCTGGCCATCTTACTACCTATAAAATGTAATAAGTAAGAATGGAGTTTTTCAGTTTATGGAGAGTAAAAACGGGACGATTTATATATTCAATAGTTAAAATCATAACAAATGATGTAATGTAAAGGTTATTCTTAGACCTTGACCGAAAAATTTCCTAAGAATATAGCAGTTTTTTTTTATATTCTCTCTCTCTCTCTCTCTCTCTCTCTCTCTCTCTCTCTCTCTCTCTCTCTCTCTCTCTCTCTCTCTCTCTCTCTCTCACACAAAAAGTCAAAATTGCTATCATTCCAGCCTCCAAGATTTACGATTATTTATGACTATCTTCTATATTAGAGCAAACTGACTCTGAGATGTGGCACGTGAAACATTATATAATGAACTGGAATTTAAAGCTTAAGCTTAAATCTATTAACTGCGGTTAGTGGCTTTTAAAAGAAATGCGAATGTTATTCATTGCGCTATTTATTCATTCATTTATTCATGTAATTTATTTTATTCCTCCTTGTTCAAATATATCTTGAAAATATAGATATTTCTTAAAAGGGATGTGCTGATTTTCATTCAGCTCTGTGACTGGAGATAGTGAAATTAATGGATTTACAATTGAAAAAAAAATTATTATTTTATATTATTTTAAGCAAATACATGCATTTCAATATTCATATATTTGATATATTTGTTTTTATAAAAAAAAAAAATAATAATTATAAAATACTCTTCTAATGAAACGTATGCGTGATAACCATCCATACATTCGTAAACTTGAAAGAAATATAAAGGAATCTAGATTATCCTTGCTTATTGTTTTAAAGAATATGACTATTTGACCGTCAATTGACGTATCATATATGTTTTATTGCATCATTAGTTATTTTATCGGTTTGTTATCTTGCTGAACCAAATTACATTTAAAAGTAGCAAGTTTGTACCAAACACCACTATGTCATTACTTAAATATAAATATAGTTGTACTATTGTGACACGTATATTTTTCTTTTCCCAAAGTAACACGCATATTTTTACCCCAAAATTACTTCAGTTTGCACCTAATTACCATACTATTTTATACTGAAATAAACCCACTTATATAACACAATAAGGAAGCAAACGTTCCCTTGTCGAATGACAGGATTTTTTTCCTTTTTTCCTTTCCCTTTTCCCAACAAACCAAAAATTATAGGGTACAAGGAGCCATACCTAAAGACACTTTAAATTAATGGTGATGATAGAAATGATAACTTACAACTTAGTCATCTACTTAAGAGCAATTGACTGCTAATAAATCCTTAAAAAATAACGGATATGATAGAAATAATATAGTTTCTTCCATTTCATCGATATAGAAAATGTCCTCTCAGTTATTTAATGAGTCTTATGGTAGTTCGTAAAATTAATCAAGTTCATTACCATACGTTATATTGACTAACTTTTAACTCATTAGAAAAATCTAAAATCAACCCTGGTAAATGGAATATCTTTTTCTCTTCACATGGAAACCTGCTGCTGCTCCTCTTTAGCTGTCATAGTGTCATTAGAAGGAACAGTCTCCAAGTCATATTTCAGGCCGTAATTAGGCCCAATACGAAAACCTGATTGTAAACCTGATTGTAACTGCCACTGAGATCACTTTTCAATGTTTACTTCACCAGGTGAAGTCATCACTATTGTGCATATATAGAATCTTGGGTATATATATATATATATATATATATATATATATATATATATATATATATATATATATATATATATATATATGTGTGTGTGTGTGTGTGTGTGCGTGTGTGTGTGTATGTGTGTGTGAGTGTGTGTATGTGTGTATCGTACAACAATATTTTCCTTGACACCTGCTTAACCCAGGTCAAGTACCCTGTTGTTGTTGCCTAGGGTTGTCTGCCTTTCCACCAGTCGGGAAAAGGAGTAAAAAAAATAGGTCAAGTATGTTCGGGAAAATCCAAGATTTGGATTTATTCCCAGCATCGAAAATCCCGATGGGTGTGACACAAGAGGCAAATCTCAGTATTTAAGAAATCAAATACATTATAAATAACCATAAGACAAAATGTGTTCAATATACATTATTGAGAATACACTATTGTACCTAAACAATTCATAGTAGTAGTAGTAGTAGTAGTAGTAGTAGTAGTATTAATGATAATAACAAAAACCACATTAATAATAATAATAATAATAATAATAATAATAATAATAATAATAATAATGATAATAAGATTTATATGATAAAACTGTCTAAAACAAAATGTATTAATTTTATGACATGTTTTTACATTAAAAAAATACAAAATCCTCATAACACATGTACCAACCGTGTGTCACACTATTGTACATAATTCCCTTTGCATATATTATGCTTGTATCTTCGCTCTTCCCTCGCACTAAACGAACATGAAAATTCATGTCTGCTGTTTCCTCTGTAACATTGTATGTCTTGTTAACTTGTTATGTCCTGTTGCCTTGAGGTTTTGTATATAAAGGAGAGTGTTCTATAACAATATAACTCAGTTGATTGCATCCTGCCTTTGAGTTCACAACCCTCATGCGGCACCGTCACATTGGTGACCCCGGAAGTCGACTCGCTCCCACTGCCTTCCACCCCCACCTCCCTCGCCCCTCCATCGGTGGTACTATGACGAAGACGGACTCTACTACAGCAGTTGGCGCTGCGGCCGCCCCATTGAAACTTTCACCGTTCGCCAGCGAAGAGGCTTTTGCTTGGTTTCAGCGCGCAGAAGTCCACTTTCGTATCAGGGGCGTGACTCGCTCAATCACCAAAGCGGATTATGTTCTCGCGGCGATACCCGAGGACACCTTCCCAGCAATATCCGACTGGATTTGTGAACAAGGAGACACCTCAATAGCGTATGACGCCCTCAAAACATACCTTCTGCAGCAGTACTCGCCGTCGCCAGCCGCCCGTATAGTGAAGCTTTTTCAGCTCTCACAACAACCGTTGGGGGACCAAAGGAGTTCGCTTGCCCTCAGGGAAATGACCAGTATCGCTCTCCTTCAACCTGCCGCAGACGGCTCTCCTCGTGAGGTGAACCTACTTCGTGCCCTTTGGATACGCCGTTTACCCGAACCTGTACGTGCTGCCATACCCGATGTCGATAGTTTTCCCATAAAGGACTTGATGACCAAAGCCGACGCCCTTATGGACAGCCACTTCAAGACCTCCATCAACACCTCCACCCCTGACGAAGAGGATGCCTATTCAACGTCAACCGAAGCTGACATGAATGCCGTAAGACATACACGCCTACCCCGTGACGTGCCGAAGCGGCGACAAAGCCGCCCAACACCCACCAATTGCTCGCGCCCCAATGAACGACTCCTACAGCCACTTACTACCTCCCATCCGCCGCAGTTTTGCTACTACCACTTCATATTCGGGGCAACCGCGAACAAATGTGCCAAGGATTGTCAGTGGCCAAAAAACGTGTAAGTAGGCCATCGCTTGTGGCGGTGGCCTCCCATGTTTCTAATCTTTTCTTTTTACAGGATGCAGGAAGGGGCGTGCGATTTTTGGTAGACACGGGTGCTTGTCGTTCTCTTTTGCCAAGGAAACTCTTCAAGGCACGACGTAGTCTGTCTACATCTGCCGACGTCCGCTTGGTAGCTGCCAACGGATCTGCGATACCCACCTACGGTTACGAGAACCTCACATTATCGTTCGGAAACGGTAAATTCAATTGGAAGTTTCTCGTTGCTGACGTCACAATGCCAATCCTCAGTGCGGATTTCCTCTCTCATTTCCACCTTCTGGTCGATGTCGCCCACCGACGATTGGTCAACGCAGACTCATACTTGTCGACACCTCTTCAACCCGCCCCCTCTAACCTCGCTCTCCACCTCAGCGCACCCACGGATGCCTATGCACACCTCCTCACGTCGTACCCGGAAGTTTTCCGTCCAGAACTTCGCCAAACGCCCACGGTTCCTGCCAACCACATTATTTATCACCATTTCAAGACGACGGGACCCCCAGTCTTCGCAAAATTCAGACCTCTGGCACCGGAACGATTGGCAGCCGCCAAACAGACGTTCGCCGAAATGGAGAAAATGGGCCTTTGCCAAACGGCTTCCAGCCCATGGCCGTCACCCTTACACATCGTTCTAAAAAAAGACGGCTCCCTCCGTCCGTGCGGGGATTACAGGCGCCTGAACATGCAAACAGAACCGGATCACTACCCCCTCCCAAACATTGCCGATGTGACCTCCTACCTGCACAAAGCGAAGGTTTTCTCTACGCTCGACCTCCTGAAGTGGTATTATCAGGTGCCTATGAACCCAGAAGACATCCCCAAGACTGCCATCACCACTCCGTTTGGTACATACACCTTCAATTACTCCTGTTTTGGCCTTTGTAATGCTGGGGCAACGTTTCAACGTCTCATGGATGGCATCTTAGGGGACCTCCCTTTCTGTGTATGTTAAGTGGACGACATACTTGTGTTCTGCTCCTTGAAAGAGGAACACCTCCGTCACCTGCGCATCGTGCTCGACCGCCTGCAACAAAACGGCCTTGTAGTCCGGTACGACAAGTGTACCTTTGGCGCCAACGAAGTGTCGTTTTTAGGGCACCGTATCACTCCTGAAGGAGTCCATCCCCTCCCTGAGAAGGTAGCAGCCGTTCAGAATTTCCCCGCGCCCTCGACCCTCAAAGCTCTGCAGGAATTCTTGGGCATGATTAACTATTATCACCGTTTTCTGCCAGACATTGCCGCCACTCTTGCTCCCCTCTACGCCTCCCTCAAGGGCAAGCCAAAGGACCTGAAGTGGGGTCCCCTTCAAGAAGCAGCCTTCTGCAATGAAAAGAAGGCCCTATCAACTGCTGCGGCTCTCACTTTTCCTATCCCACACGCCCCTCTCCTTCTCTCCACCGATGCCAGTGACATCGCTATTGGTGCAGTACTCGAGCAGGTGGTCAAAGGCTCGCCCCGCCCATTGGCTTTCTTCAGCAGAAAACTGTCCAAGGCAGAATCGGGTTATTCTACATTCGATCGAGAATTGCTGGCGGTGCACTTGGCTGTCCGTCATTTTCGCCATTTCTTAGAAGGTACGCTCTTCGTCATTCGTACAGACCACATGCCTCTGGTGCACGCCTTCACTCGACAGTCTGACGCCTGGTCCGCCCGTCAACGCCGACATCTCTCCGCCGTGGCTGAATACAATTGTACCCTCCAATACGTCCCTGGGAAAATGAATCCCGTTGCCGATGCCCTGTCAAGAAACACGTTGGCTGCCGTTCAACTGGGATTGGATTACAACGCCCTGGCTGAAGCCCAACGACAGGATCCAGAGTATCAAGCTTGTAGGACATCCTGCACGTCCCTCCGTTGGGAAGATTTTCCCCTCGAAGACTCCAACACCACCCTCCTCTGTGATGTCAGTACTGGTAGACCGCGACCTTGGATTCCTGCTCCCATGCGCCGACAGGTGTTTGATTTCATTCACAGCCTTTCACATCCCTCGTGCCGTTCTACTGCACAGCTGCTGAAGGCAAAGTTCATTTGGCACGGCATTTCTAAGGATGCTAAGGATTGGGTCCGCGCCTGTACTTCTCGCCAAACTTCCAAAGTATATCGACACACGGATTCAGGAGTGGGCACCTTTCCTCAACCTCAGCGTCGTTTCGCACACATGCACGTTGACGTTGTAGGCCCCCTACCCACATCACAAGGACATCGTTACCTGTTTACCGTCATCGACCGCTCCACTCGTTTGCCTGAAGCCATTCCCATGGAAACTGCAACGTGCGCCTCATGTATATCTGCCTTACTCTCTGGATGGATTTCAAGGTTCTGTATCCCTGAGCATATTACTTCTGACAGGGGAACCCCTTTCACCTCTCAATTGTGGACGTCATTAGCGAATCTCCTGGGCATCACCCTACATCAGACAACAGCCTACAACCCCACTGCCAATGGAATGGTTGAACGTTTTCATCGCACCTTCAAAGCAGCTTTGATGTCCCGCTGCAAGGATTGCAACTGGTTTACTCAGCTTCCCTGGGTCCTCCTGGGACTAAGGACCACTTCTAGAGACTCCCTCGACGTCTCGGCAGCTGAAATGGTGTATGGCGACCCGTTGGTCGTCCCTGCCGAATTTTTTCCTTCTACAACCTCCGACGACGATCTCCAGCGCATACGTCACGTCGTGGGAAAATTTACTCCGTGCCGCCAGACTTACAAGCCCCCAGCAAAGCATCACATACCAACGGACTTACACTCTGCAACGCACGTCTTCCTGCGCAACGACACTAGCAAGCCACCACTAACGCCCCCTTACACGTGCCCTTTCCTTGTGATCCGACGCAGTCCGAAAGCATTCCTAATAAACATTCGGGGCAAAGAAGACTGGGTCTCCATTGATCGTCTAAAACCTGCTTATCTTCTGCCAGATGACCCGCCTACAGTTCGCCTCTCCAGATCAGGGCGCCCTGTTTAACATGTACAGTACATCATTTTTAGGGGGGGAGCCATGTAGGCTACCAACCGTGTGTCACACAATTGTACATAATTCCTTTTGCATATATTATGCTTGTATCTTCGCTCCTCCCTCTCACTAAACGAACATGAAAATTCATGTCTGCTGTTTCCTCTGTAACATTGTCTGTCTTTTTAACTTGTTATGTCCTGTTGCCTTGAGGTTTTGTATATAAAGGAGAGTGTTATATAACAATATAACTCAGTTGATTGCATCCTGCCTTTGAGTTCACAACCCTCATGCGGCACCGTCACATTGGTGACCCCGGAAGTCGACTCGCTCCCACTGCCTTCCACCCCCACCTCCCTCGCCCCTCCATCGGTGGTACTATGACGGAGACGGACTCTACTACAGCAGTTGGCGCTGCGGCCGCCCCATTGAAACTTTCACCGTTCGCCAGCGAAGAGGCTTTTGCTTGGTTTCAGCGCGCAGAAGTCCACTTTCGTATCAGGGGCGTGACTCGCTCAATCACCAAAGCGGATTATGTTCTCGCGGCGATACCCGAGGACACCTTCCCAGCAATATCCGACTGGATTTGTGAACAAGGAGACACCCCAATAGCGTATGACGCCCTCAAAACATACCTTCTGCAGCAGTACTCGCCGTCGCCAGCCGCCCGTATAGTGAAGCTTTTTCAGCTCTCACAACAACCGTTGGGGGACCAAAGGAGTTCGCTTGCCCTCAGGGAAATGACCAGTATCGCTCTCCTTCAACCTGCCGCAGACGGCTCTCCTCGTGAGGTGAACCTACTTCGTGCCCTTTGGATACGCCGTTTACCCGAACCTGTACGTGCTGCCATACCCGATGTCGATAGTTTTCCCATAAAGGACTTGATGACCAAAGCCGACGCCCTTATGGATAGCCACTTCAAGACCTCCATCAACACCTCCACCCCTGACGAAGAGGATGCCTATTCAACGTCAACGGAAGCTGACATGAATGCCGTAAGACATACACGCCTACCCCGTGGCGTGCCGAAACGGCGACAAAGCCGCCCAACACCCACCAATTGCTCGCGCCCCAATGAATGACTCCTACAGCCACTTACTACCTCCCATCCGCCGCAGTTTTGCTACTACCACTTCCTATTCGGGGCAACCGCGAACAAATGTGCCAAGGATTGTCAGTGGCCAAAAAACGTGTAAGTAGGCCATCGCTTGTGGCGGTGGCCTCCCATGTTTCTAATCTTTTCTTTTTACAGGATGCAGGAAGGGGCGTGCGATTTTTGGTAGACACGGGTGCTTGTTGTTCTCTTTTGCCAAGGAAACTCTTCAAGGCACGACGTAGTCTGTCTACATCTGCCGACGTCCGCTTGGTAGCTGCCAACGGATCTGCGATACCCAACTACGGTTACGAGAACCTCACATTATCGTTCGGAAACGGTAAATTCAATTGGAAGTTTCTCGTTGCTGACGTCAAAATGCCAATCCTCAGTACGGATTTCCTCTCTCATTTCCACCTTCTGGTCGATGTCGCCCACCGACGATTGGTCAACGCAGACTCATACTTGTCGACACCTCTTCAACCCGCCCCCTCTAACCTCGCTCTCCACCTCAGCGCACCCACGGATGCCTATGCACACCTCCTCACGTCGTACCCGGAAGTTTTCCGTCCAGAACTTCGCCAAACGCCCACGGTTCCTGCCAACCACATTATTTATCACCATTTCAAGACGACGGGACCCCCAGTCTTCGCAAAATTCAGACCTCTGGCACCGGAACGATTGGCAGCCGCCAAACAGACGTTCGCCGAAATGGAGAAAATGGGCATTTGCCAAACGGCTTCCAGCCCATGGCCGTCACCCTTACACATCGTTCTAAAAAAAGACGGCTCCCTCCGTCCGTGCGGGGATTACAGGCGCCTGAACATGCAAACAGAACCGGATCACTACCCCCTCCCAAACATTGCCGATGTGACCTCCTACCTGCACAAAGCGAAGGTTTTCTCTACGCTCGACCTCCTGAAGTGGTATTATCAGGTGCCTATGAACCCAGAAGACATCCCCAAGACTGCCATCACCACTCCGTTTGGTACATACACCTTCAATTACTCCTGTTTTGGCCTTTGTAATGCTGGGGCAACGTTTCAACGTCTCATGGATGGCATCTTAGGGGACCTCCCTTCCTGTGTATGTTAAGTGGACGACATACTTGTGTTCTGCTCCTCGAAAGAGGAACACCTCCGTCACCTGCGCATCGTGCTCGACCGCCTGCAACAAAACGGCCTTGTAGTCCGGTACGACAAGTGTACCTTTGGCGCCAACGAAGTGTCGTTTTTAGGGCACCGTATCACTCCTGAAGGAGTCCATCCCCTCCCTGAGAAGGTAGCAGCCGTTCAGAATTTCCCCGCGCCCTCGACCCTCAAAGCTCTGCAGGAATTCTTGGGCATGATTAACTATTATCACCGTTTTCTGCCAAACATTGCCGCCACTCTTGCTCCCCTCTACGCCTCCCTCAAGGGCAAGCCAAAGGACCTGAAGTGGGGTCCCCTTCAAGAAGCAGCCTTCTGCAATGAAAAGAAGGCCCTATCATCTGCTGCGGCTCTCACTTTTCCTATCCCACACGCCCCTCTCCTTCTCTCCACCGATGCCAGTGACATCGCTATTGATGCAGTACTCGAGCAGGTGGTCAAAGGCTCGCCCCGCCCATTGGCTTTCTTCAGCAGAAAACTGTCCAAGGCAGAATCGGGTTATTCTACATTCGATCGAGAATTGCTGGCGGTGCACTTGGCTGTCCGTCACTTTCGCCATTTCTTAGAAGGTACGCTCTTCGTCATTCGTACAGACCACATGCCTCTGGTGCACGCCTTCACTCGACAGTCTGACGCCTGGTCCGCCCGTCAACGCCGACATCTCTCCGCCGTGGCTGAATACAATTGTACCCTCCAATACGTCCCTGGGAAAATGAATCCCGTTGCCGATGTCCTGTCAAGAAACACGTTGGCTGCCGTTCAACTGGGATTGGATTACAACGCCCTGGCTGAAGCCCAACGACAGGATCCAGAGTATCAAGCTTGTAGGACATCCTGCACGTCCCTCCGTTGGGAAGATTTTCCCCTCGAAGACTCCAACACCACCCTCCTCTGTGATGTCAGTACTGGTAGACCGCGACCTTGGATTCCTGCTCCCATGCGCCGACAGGTGTTTGATTTCATTCACAGCCTTTCACATCCCTCGTGCCGTTCTACTGCACAGCTGCTGAAGGCAAAGTTCATTTGGCACGGCATTTCTAAGGATGCTAAGGATTGGGTCCGCGCCTGTACTTCTCGCCAAACTTCCAAAGTATATCGACACACGGATTCAGGAGTGGGCACCTTTCCTCAACCTCAGCGTTGTTTCGCACACATTCACGTTGACGTTGTAGGCCCCCTACCCACATCACAAGGACATCGTTACCTGTTTACCGTCATCGACCGCTCCACTCGTTTGCCTGAAGCCATTCCCATGGAAACTGCAACGTGCGCCTCATGTATATCTGCCTTACTCTCTGGATGGATTTCAAGGTTCGGTATCCCTGAGCATATTACTTCTGACAGGGGAACCCCTTTCACCTCTCAATTGTGGACGTCATTAGCGAATCTCCTGGGCATCACCCTACATCAGACAACAGCCTACAACCCCACTGCCAATGGAATGGTTGAACGTTTTCATCGCACCTTCAAAGCAGCTTTGATGTCCCGCTGCAAGGATTGCAACTGGTTTACTCAGCTTCCCTGGGTCCTCCTGGGACTAAGGACCACTTCTAGAGACTCCCTCGACGTCTCGGCAGCTGAAATGGTGTATGGCGACCCGTTGGTCGTCCCTGCCGAATTTTTTCCTTCTACAACCTCCGACGACGATCTCCAGCGCATACGTCACGTCGTGGGAAAATTTACTCCGTGCCGCCAGACTTACAAGCCCCCAGCAAAGCATCACATACCAACGGACTTACACTCTGCAACGCACGTCTTCCTGCGCAACGACACTAGCAAGCCACCACTAACGCCCCCTTACACGTGCCCTTTCCTTGTGATCCGACGCAGTCCGAAAGCATTCCTACTAAACATTCGGGGCAAAGAAGACTGGGTCTCCATTGATCGTCTAAAACCTGCTTATCATCTGCCAGATGACCCGCCTACAGTTCGCCTCTCCAGATCAGGGTGCCCTGTTTAACATGTACAGTACATCATTTTTAGGGGGGGAGCCATGTAGGCTACCAACCGTGTGTCACACAATTGTACATAATTCCTTTTGCATATATTATGCTTGTATCTTCGCTCCTCCCTCTCACTAAACGAACATGAAAATTCATGTCTGCTGTTTCCTCTGTAACATTGTCTGTCTTTTTAACTTGTTATGTCCTGTTGCCTTGAGGTTTTGTATATAAAGGAGAGTGTTATATAACAATATAACTCAGTTGATTGCATCCTGCCTTTGAGTTCACAACCCTCACGCGGCACCATCACACACAACTTCCTTTCATTCGCTGTTTAAGCAAAGCATCAATGTAATTAACGAACAAGTTAATTATGGACGAATGTGTTAAATTAGGCTAAGTTTGATTAGGTTCATTCGGTAAACTTTTAGGATTAATAATTTGACATAGATTAGGCTAGGCTTGACTCCATTAGCAAAGGCTTAGTTTAAATGTTTAAAGGTCACTCATGAATGGCCGAGACAAGGAACAGTGACAATTTTCTAGTAGAAAAATGGGCTAGAGGCTGACTTTTTAGGCATTTGATCATGGGTGCTGATGACTCAGCAGTTAGGATATAGGCTCCCTCAAAACACTCCTCCTTTGCTCACTAGAATATAGAGTTTGCAGACACCACAAGCAGGGACGTACCCAATACAACACCACAACCCCTTAGCAGGCTACCACACCCGCATAATAAGTCATAATTTTCATGATGGATTCCTTCAAAATACTGATTTACTCCTAAATATGTTTATTGATGCGAAAAAATATGAGTTTCCGCATACAAAAAGACATCAAACTTTCGCGTGTTCAAAAGATATGAAATACCGTAGCAGGCAATGTTCTGATTGGGTCATAAAATTAGTTATGGGCAAACAAAAATACATTTGATTTCAAGAAGTTTAATGTATGTTGATTGTCGTTTTAATGTAAATTACTTCAGTTATAGATTGTAGAAATTTTAACGCACAGGTAGAAGTCAATCTGGTGTGCCTTTGCATACAATAAAATTCTGCATATTATACATGTTATAAAAATGTGGAGTCTAAACATTGTTCTTTAATCCTTTTAGGAAACATATAAACTGTGTATTAAGAGAGAGAGAGAGAGAGAGAGAGAGAGAGAGAGAGAGAGAGAGAGAGAGAGAGAGAGAGAGAGAGAGAGACTCATAAAGTATGCGAACAAAAGTTTGTAAAATGTAAAATATTAGGAAAGTATAAGAAAATGGAAATGTAGAGAGAGAGAGAGAGAGAGAGAGAGAGAGAGAGAGAGAGAGAGAGAGAGAGAGAGAGAGAGAGAGAGAGATCATGAGTGTCGTAAAGTGCCATCTGGATCGTAAACATATATATATATATATATATATATATATATATATATATATATATATATATATATATATATATATATATATATATATATATATATATATATCTATGAATTCAATAGAGGGAGCATGGTTTAGTATATAACAATTATTTTATTTGGTTTGATCTCACTTGATTGAATACTTATCCACTAACATTTTAGTATATATATATATATATATATATATATATATATATATATATATATATATATATATATATATATATATATATATATACATACAAAGCTGGTCTAGCATGAGAGTCGATTACTTTATTGACATATTTCATTTATGTATTCGAGAGATTTATAGCCTGCTCGTAAGGTGAGTTCCACTCACATAGGATAAAGTAAATAAATGTGAATCACCTAACACTGTCGGCATTCTT
>NW_027172172.1:37500-40000 GCF_036898095.1 Palaemon carinicauda | reverse complement strand
ATGCGATCTCGGGCTGTTCTGTTTACATTAACACGCGATAAAAAAATAATACTGCATTATCACTACAAGCAATGAAACATTAATATTTAATGTGATGTCGATGCTCACGCACACACACACGCACACAACCACATACAAAGCCTCTACAAAATGTCCGCCACCCACCCCCCACAAAAAAAAAAAAAAAAAAAAAAAAAAAAAAAAAAAAAAAAAAAGTTAATTTCTTCACTATGACAAAAGTATAAGACAAAAAATATAGTGAAAAAGAAAAAATCGTATTTTAGAATTCATAATGTAAGAATTAATTATAAAAAACAAACAGTGATAATAATGATATTAATTTTGATGATCATAATCATTTGAATAACTATATTTATAATGATATTTATAATAGAAATTATTTTAATGATAGCACAAATGACTATAATGCCAATAATAATAATAATAATAATAATAATAATAATAATAATAATAATAATAATAATAATAATAATAAAAATGATAATAATAATAATAACTTTAATAATGATTGATTTTATTAATTGTAATAATAATGACGATAATCTTTAAAATTTAAATATAATAATAATCTAAAAAAAATTTAATGATTATATTAATTTTAATAATTTTAATGGTAATAATAATTGTAATCATTTGGAAAATAGATCTTCCAATATCTATCCTTCAATAACATGACCATTGCAACTTTTATGTTCTAATTTGAGGCTTCCAGATAACATGAAAATATCAGATTTCATAACTGCACCGAACCTCAACAAAAGCAGCCACCATCAATTCCAGTCAATAATTTAAATTTCAACTATTTACTGGCGACTTTCGTCATTGCAATTGTCAATTTTCGCTTCCATCAACTCTCTTGCAATTTTTATCTTATTTTCAAATGCAAACTCTGATTATAATTTCAAAACTACTTACTTTCTCATTATGATAATTCAATCTGATATTACTGTTTTACAATAAAGTAATGGATTTTCTTTATATAAAGGGTTTTAATAATAATAATAATAATAATAATAATAATAATAATAATAATAATAATAATAATAATAATTATACTAATAATAATAATAATAATAATAATAATAATAATAATAATAATAATAATAATAATAATTATACTAATAATAATAATAATAATAATAATAATAATAATAATAATAATAATAATAATAATAATAATAAACGCAGTGTTGTAAGCAAACCCATGAAAGATAAATAAACAACAATAAAAAAAATATCAACAACAAAAAAACAAGCCCCAAAAGCAGCAGCATCAACAACAATAGCACCAATAATAAGGAGAAAAAGGAACAGAGTTCTTCAAATGATTATGATAAAAATAACTAAGAATGTAAAAGATCATCTCCAGAAAAAGAAAAAAAAAATACGGTCCACACAAAAAAGGGAACTAATTGTTCAACTTTCTTTGAGGATGAAGGGCAATAGATGACCCTCAAGGAAGAAATGGGAGAGCGAAGGGGTGGGGCTAGAAGACTATGAGGGAGAGTAGGGGTAATCGGGGGGACCATCTCGAGTGTCACTTAAGGCCATTGGATTCTCCTCTTGAAACATTTCGTTCTAAAAAGGATGGAAACTTTTGGATGCTGGGTGGGTCGTTCTTCTCTAATTAAACTTACTATTGGAGAATCTCGATTTTTTTTTTTTCGGGGTGGGTTTTTCCGTAGGAAGAAACCAATTCATCATAAAATGACTTCATGAAAGAAAATTGAGAGATAATTAGACTATCAGTTTGGTTAGACTATAAAGTGAGTAATTACGAGAGTTAGTATTTCTTTTTGTTTTATTGAAGTTTTAGTCCTTACTATGTTGAATGTTGAATCTGACGAATTGGTTACCGAAGATTGTAATTAATTCATATTTTATACAGGAAGATTTCATTTATTAAGCATATTAAAATAGTATGAAATTTCTTATGCTCTCAAATATTGGTCATTATGAATGTTTTGCAAAAAAAAAAAAAAAAAAAAAAAAAAAAAAAATATTCTTCGGAAGAGAATTGCTTTATTCTTCAGGCCAATCATACTTGGTTGACTCGCCGTGAGCGATCAGACGAAAATCTCCCAACATCACCAATCCTCACTGGCCTGCCTGTTGATAAAAAAGCTGGACAAACCCACACACATGAATAAGGACATGAAGGAAGCTCTTGTCGTGCACTGGACTAGAGACGGTGGCACTTCTTGTTGTTGTACATAATACACAAATACACATAATTCTATGGGCAATTATTACGCCAAAGCCAGTTCCTGAATTCATAGCTTTGTCAACCTCATTTGCTTTACAGTCTGAATATTCTCTCCAGTCATTCCTGTCTTTTCTTTTGACCTCACCATGAATACTAGAATACTTAGCAGGCTCTATCTTGTAATTTTCATTACTTCCTCGAAAACTTTCAACAATCAATTTCTTTCTTCGACTCCATTTTTAGTATCCCAAGTATCCTTTGATACTCCAAGGG
>NW_027172172.1:10000-27500 GCF_036898095.1 Palaemon carinicauda | reverse complement strand
AAAGTGACGTCGGAGGTTGCAAGGCTTGCTCTGTCTCTTTGATCCGGCGTCCCCAATCACAGTAAGTCCTATCTAATTGTTCTCTCTCCCCACGCCTAGTGTACCCAGGTCGGTTTCCGTGTAGGTCTCGATAGAGTTGTTGTAAAGTATGTATCTATAAATATTTTGTCGATCCTTGTGCCAGGGGATCAGTGTTATTGTGTAAAGTAACTCTAAAGGTCTCGGTAAGAGGTTTATCGAGATAACCTTATAAATTTTCAATTAATTTTGCTTAAATCTTGAGTCTGATGCGGACATAGTTGTTTTTTGGTCGCACATGTTCTTGTATGTCAAGTAAAGGTTCATTTTTTCATGTTTCTCGTATTAGATTATTATTTTTGTAATAAAATTTGTTAAAATATAACCATATTCTATTTACTTCCCCGAGGGTTTTGTGAAGTTTGTCCATAAGACCTTGTGATTCAGCCCAGTCTATCGGGCTATTTTGTATAAACCGGTGAAATTTCGCCACATTTGGTCCTTCGAACCGGATCACAAGTGCTTCCCAGAGCCGGACGGGACTAATTAGAATATGAGCTTTTAAGGGTGGGAGAGAAGTAACAATTAAAGGTTCGTCTACGTCCCTATGTGCGATCGCCCGCGTGGGTCAGTTTCTTTGAGTCCCTTCCTAACGTAAAGTTACCTTTCTTTCCTTGCCAAACCACCCCCAAACGTAAAGTAAAGTTAATTGAGATGGCTGTGTCCACGATCGTTCATATCGTGGTGTCGATGGGCCTACTGGAGGATTTACTAAGCGAAACGCAAAGGGCGCTTATAGAGACCTACTCTGAGTCCGTTTACTAGGGTAACGGAGTTGCAGGCAGAGGTCCGACAGCTTAAAGAGCTATACAAAAGCCAGCGCGTTAAATTAGAATCTAATATCGAAGCCCGAATTAGGCATATGTTAGGTGAAGCGACACGTGCTTCCACCCTATTGTATAATAGAATAGATAAAGTGAAAGGCCCTTCAACGGGGAATGTTGCCCTCCCCAGGTTGAAGCAGCTGCCTCTCCCCACGTTTGAAGGGAAGTGCAAGAGTACGCATCGTACCGTGAACTATTCACGATCCACGTGGATCGAAGAGCTGATTTAGACAAAGTGTCTAAATTCACGTATTTATTGGGGACGTTGGGCAAAGAGCCGCTTAGGATCATCAAATCTCTAAGTGTAACCGCCGCGAACTATAGGGTAGCATTAGACCTATTAGATAAGCAGTATGGCAACGTGCACCAGACACTCGTGATTCTGCACCGTAAATTAGCCAACATCTTTGTGCCGTGCCGTCACTAAACCCAGTAGAACTCAAAAGGTTCCGTTTTGAGTTGACCATCATTATTGAACAAATCAAAAGACTTAGTACCAATGACTTAGGCCAGGGCATGGTCATGATCCTCATTAATCAAAAACTTTCAGAGGGAAAACTATACCGCAAAGTGGTAAAGCATTTGAGGAAATGGGACTATATGTTGGACGAGTTTTTTGAGGCAATAGATTTTATTGTGAGAATGTTGCAGATAGGCGACAGTCTTGAGAGTGACAAAAGACCAGTAGTGTATGACCGAAAACCCATCCCAGCCACCATAATTCCTGCCCATTTTGTAGCGAACGGCATCCGCCTCACGAATGTCGCTAAGTGACTGACGTAGCTGCTAGACGTCGCATTTTGCTAAAAAGGGGTCTTCGTTTTAATTGCACGAAATCAGGCCATCGTAGCGATAAATGTCCCGTTTCAAATTCCTGTAGAAACTGTAATGCTAAGCACCACACTGCAATTTGCGATGCGGGTAGACCGCAATCAATCCCAAGTCATAGTAGTAATAGTCAATCAACAACGTCCCACCCCGTAGTAAATGCGACGCCTGCGCAGAACCAAACTGCCCCCCGTCCATCCAAAGTTAAAGTAGAATCTAAACCATGCACAAGCGCAAAGATCGCGCTGAGGTCTGATGTGGACCTCCCATGCACTATCTTGCCAACAGCCATGGCAGGTATTCAACAAAAGCAAGGTAGTAAGCGGGTCCACCTATTTCTTGACTCAGGAAGCCAGAGGAGCTTCATCTCAGCAAAAATTGCCCGTCAATTTGGCCTACCGGTGGTAGGAAGAGTATCTTTGAATATAGCTCCGTTTGGTTCCGAGGAAATAAGCGGACAATACGATGTAGTAAGGTTGAAATGGGGAAAAGAATCGTGCGTATGAAGTTGGTGGCACACGAACACGTGGACGTCCTGATACATAACGTGGGTTATGTAAAGGTCAGACAGCATCTGTTGACCAAGGGAGTCACATTAGCCGATCCAGCAAACCAATCAGATACCATGAAGAACGTTCACATTTTAGTTGGGGCTGATTATTTTAGCTATTTCATTATAGGTGTTGAAAAAGTAGATGGGATAAATCTTTTCTTGACGCATAATGGTATGTCCCCGTACGGGAAGGTGCCACAGTGGCTGTTCCAAGGGGAAAAGGTCGAACAAGTAAGAGCGTTGAGAGTGTGCAGAATCACGGACGAGCCATATCTGTATGATGTAGATGAGTGGTGGCGATTAGACCGTGTTGGCATCGCCCCATCTGAGCAATACACTATTCGCGAGGCCGAGGCCGTGCGAAAGGTATCGCAAGGCGTTGTAAGGAAACCTGAGGGATATCAGGTTAGCCTACCATTCGGTTCGGATGCTAGGCCAGAAACAAATTATAGTAACGCTGTGGCGCAGCCAGAGTCGTTGCAGACCAAATTCAGAAAGGATAGGAAATATTTTGAACAATATCAGGGAGTGATAGATAAATATATCGAAGCAGGTTTTATATCAGAGGTGAAAAATCCCATAGTGGATGGTTATTACATGCCACACTTTGGTGTTAAGAAAGACAGCCGTACCACCCCCCTTAGAATCGTGTTCAATGCCTCGGCAAAGTCAAAGGGTTGCAAGTCATTGAATGAATGTCTCTTACCTGGGCCCAATTTGGTAGAGGTAGCATATAGTTTAATTATAAGGTTTAGGTTGAACCGATATGCCATGTTAGCCGACATAAGTAAAGCATTCCATCGTGTTTTGTTAGATCCTCGTGATGCCAAATACACACGATTTCTGTGGCGCGAGGCAGTTGGTCGAGCGCTTACCTTCGCCTTTAGAGTCGTGGTGTTCGGCATCACAGCAAGTCCATTTTTGCTACAACAGATATTAAATTGTCATTTTAAAGAGGAAGGGCGCCCAGATTTAGTAAAATCCTTTTATGTCGATAACTATCTAGCCACGTTTGAAGATTTAGAGCATATGAGGCGAGAGCATGAGTCTGTTCATAACATCTTAAAAGGGGCGGGTATGCCCTTAGAAGGGTGAGCAAGCAATCACTTGGCCTTCGATAGCGAGAAACAGTGGAGTGAGCCTGTGAGTGTGAACGTGCTCGGGCTGCGATGGGCCCGGGACGTGGACAGATTGTGTGTGAAAGAAAGTAAAAGGATCTGTGAGTTGGGGGAGGGATGGGTGCCTACGAAGCGTAGGGTACTTTCCCTATTAGTCTCCATTTATGATCCGATAGGTTTGATAAGCCCATTATTTGTAAGGGGAGAGCTTTTCCTTCAACAACTATGGGAGGATAATGTAGGTTGGGATGATGTGTTAGGAGAAGAAAGGGCTAAAGAGGCAAGTGAATTGTTGAATGATTTGAAACCGGTGAGCGACATCACCTTTCAAAGATCGATAGGAAGAAGGGGCTTAGAACTTCATGTGTTCACCGATGCCAGCAGTAAGGCATATGGAACTGTGGCATATACTAGGGACGAATGCAATCGGGTAAGTCTGGTTACTAGTAAAACCAGGATCACTCCGAAAGGGATGAGCAAGCTGACGATCCCTAAGCTAGAGTTACTGGCCTTGTTGTTAGGCAGCAGACTAGCAAGAACGCTCAAGGAACTGATCGAGCCACGGCAAATAGTAATGTGGACCGACAGTAAGGTAACGTTGGCAATGGTAGCATCTCCCGATGCCAGGTCTAATAAAAATGTGTTTGTTTCTAACAGAGTGGCGGAAATTATTTTTATTCAGCAGGTTTGTAGTTTCAGTCTGAACCATGTCCCTAGTCATCAGAACCCTGCCGATATCCTATCCCGAGGTGCAACGGCTCGACAATTGCAAGCTAACTCCCTGTGGAGGAATGGTCCGGAATTCCTCAGGACCACGGGAAAGCCTGTTCCTTACAAGGAGGAAGATCCACTACATCAAACTCACGTAATAGCGGCGGTGCAGAAGTTGAGGGAGGAGATGTGTCCTAACCCCCCCCCCCCCCCCCCCAGGCGAGATTTGGGACATCCTGAAACGGGAAGTAGGGTTCCAATTCTTGTTGAGAATAGCCAGACTAGTTTTAAAGTTTGCTAAGATAGAACGGCATCCGTTCAGTATTGTTGTCCAATTAGAGCAAAAACATTATTTGCCTACTGTTTATGCCTACTTAGAGGGTGAAGTCAGACCCCCTCATGAAGTTGCTAATTTTGTCAGACAATTGAATTTAGTTTTAGTAGATAATCTCATCTGCACCAGGGGACGAGTGTCCCATGTAGGAGAAACTGATCAGTTAATTCTCTTGCCAGCCAAAGGGCTTTTAGTTAGGATGTATTTAAATTATTTACATCAGTTACATTTGCATTGTGGGGTGAATACTCTAATAGGTATCTTTCGACAGAAATGTTGGGTGGCGGGTCTACGTTCCATTGCAAAGCGAACCGTGCGGCAATGCCCTGAATGCAAGCTAGCCTTCCAGCCTCTAACGAGACAGCCACCACCACCCCCCCTGCCAAAGGAAAGGATCACCCTCACAAAACCCTTCACAGTGGTCGGAGTGGACCACACAGCAGCGATTCAAACCGAGACATGGCCAGGATATATACTTATCATAACCTGCATGGCTAGCAGAGCCGTGTACCTTGACTTCTGTCCCTCTCTGGAAGCAGAAGAATTCGTGTTGGCACTTAGACGGTTTAGTGCCACCCATGGTGCCCCACAGCTCATCATGTCCGATAACCATCAAACCTTCAAGGCTGCCAGCCACCTCCTGCAGGGACTTTATGAAGAGGATGAAGTCCAGCAGTTCCTGAGGAAAACTGGCATAAAGTGGCGGTTTCAGACGCCCCGTGCACCTTGGAAAGGTGGGTTCTTCGAGCGTTTGATAGGAGTAACGAAACGGACCCTCCAGATAGCCCTCGGAAAGAAGTACCTGCCGGACGCCCACGTGCTAACCCTCGTGAAAGAAGCAGAAGCAGTGGTGAATAATCGACCGCTTATGTACAGCAGTGACGAGCGCGAGGATGAAGTCCTCACCCCCTCCCATTTGATAAGAGGACACCAAGTCCACTTCATGGCACCAATCTTACCGGACGACCCTATCAACGCAACCTTTACCTCTTGGAAGCTACGTGATCGTTACGTAAGATTAACAGATTCACTCAAGGCTTTTAGAGAAAGATGGAGAAGGGAATACTTTAGGACCTTGAGAGCCCGGCACGACTGTTGGCCCGGGGAACCCTCTAAGCTGCACCCCGGAGACATCGTGCTAGTTAAGCAGGAGAATAAGAAAAGAGCGACATGGCCTCTGGGGCGTGTCGTGGAGACGTATCCTGATGACGACGGAGTCGTACGTTCGGCTAAAGTGTTGTTTGAGGGTGTCGAATCGCTGCGAGCTGTCAGCCACCTGGTTCGCCTAAAAATAGCCCCCTCTGAGGATGACGATGGAGGAGAAGACAGCGATGACGGAGAAGAGGGCGCGTACAGTTCGACAGCCGGAACAGCAGGGATAGCAGAGACGTCTGGGGACGACCAGGGTATGGCAACAGCTACGACAACTCAACAACCAGCCACAGGAACGGGCGACAACGACGAGAAAGGTGAGAACTATGCAGTTAGTGAAAGAATTGAAAATAAAAATGAAACTGAATCAGAGCAGACGAACGCACAAAGACGTTCTGCACGCCCATTGAGAAGGGCTGCCGCGAAACAGCGAGAACTAATGGACTGTTTGCTGGAAGGTGACGACATATAAAATGTAGCTGTAAACAATGAGTGAAAAGGGGGCGTGTCCTATCTGGAAGGTAGGGAGGGTGGAGTTTGTGAGGTGTGCATGAATCTGCGGAGGTTGGAAGTGTGTAGGGGTGGAGAACGGGGACGGGATGGTCTCTCGTGCGCACAGACCGAGCGTTGCACAGAACCAACCCCTCCCTCTTGTACTCCATTAAGTAACAGCCTGCATGTAGCAGCGCTATAGAAGTCTCGATTATTGTGAGTTGAGACAGACTGAATTTGAATTGTTATGTATGCATTTCTGTCATTTTCTGATTGTCTTAGGCCTATTGCCTAATTGCCTTTGCACTTGAATTGTTATGTATGCATTTCTGCCATTTTCTGATTATTTTAGGCCCATTGCCTAATTGCCTTTGAACTTGAATTGTTATGTATGCATTTCTGCCATTTTCTGAATTGTCTTAGGCCCATTGCCTAATTGCCTTTGCACTTAAATTGTTATGTATGCATTTCTGCCATTTCTGATTATTTTAGGCCCATTGCCTAATTGCCTTTGCATTTGAATTGTGTGCATTTCCATTGCCATTTTCTGTTTGTTTTAGGCCCATTGCCTAATTGCCTTTGCATTTGAACTGTAATGTATGCATTTCCATTGCCATTTTCTGTTTGTTTTAGGCCCATTGCCTGATTGCCTTTGCATTTGAACTGTAATGTATGCATTTCCATTGCCATTTTCTGTTTGTTTTAGGCCCATTGCCTACTTGCTTGCCATTTGAATTTTGTAAAATGTATTGTAAAATGTGTGTACATTATCACTGATTTCTGCTGATCCTTATGTGTATTATATACGAATACATTAGAATTGCTAGGCCCATTGCCTAATTTGAACTGTTGTTTATTATTGATTGTGTTTATTACCCCGGGGTAATATTGCTGTGTTGTATATTGTGTGTACTCTGTTCGAATCGTTACGGAGCGCTACGCAGCGAGCCTAACAGAGTCTCTGAGTAAGTCATTCCCCCCACCCCGACTCCAGCTCCATCCAATTGACCGACGTTTCATCGTCCTTATTTTGGGGCGTGGAGGATGTTGGGAATTTCGGCCTGATCAATCGAAGTTCCCACCATTTGACTCCGCCTACGACTATGTCAAATTGGAGGGAGAGGAGAGAACTCGCGGGTGAATGAATGTAGTTCAAGACGGGAATGTTTAGAACCAAAAAGAGAAACCGCCTGGTAGGGGAGGCGCTGAGATTAAAGAAATCAATTACTTGTAATTTAAGATTAAGAAAAATAACGTGATAAATAAAATCCAATCTAGAAATTTAGGTTTAGGAAAAATTGCGCCAAAAAAGTGACGTCAGAGGTTGCAAGGCTTGCTCTGTCTCCTTGATCCGACGTCCCCAATCACAGTAAGTCCTATCTAATTGTTCTCTCTCCTCACGCCTAGTGTACCCAGGTCGGTTTCTGTGTAGGTCTTGATAGAGTTGTTGTAAAGTATGTATCTATAAATATTTTGTCGATCCTTGTGCCAGGGGATCAGTGTTATTGTGTAAAGTAACTCTAAAGGTCTCGGTAAGAGGTTTATCGAGATAACCTTATAAATTTTCAATTAATTTTGCTTAAATCTTGAGTCCGATGCGGACATAGTTTTTTTTTGGTCGCACATGTTCTTGTATGTCAAGTTCATTTTTTCATGTTTCTCGTATTAGATTATTATTTTTGTAATAAAATTTGTTAAAATATAACCATATTCTATTTACTTCCCCGAGGGTTTTGTGAAGTTTGTCCATAAGACCTTGTGATTCAGCACAGTCTATCGTGCTATTTTGTATAAACCGGTGAAATTTCGCCACAACAGTAATAGCTAGAGGGGCACTCAATAGAGCGCATACCTCCACGGTAGCTTATTTATCGACATTTTGCTGACCTTGACTTTGACCTTTGACCTTAACATTTATTAATGGGCGTGGATTTTCATACACTGAAATATGAGTCAGGTTTAAAGTCGGGGACATTGTTGTCCAAACTTATGGCTGATTACGTGAATTGGTCATTTTGCTTGACCGTGACCTTGACCTTTGACCTTGACCTTTAAAAAATTCACTATTTCCAAGCTTCTTACATAACAATTAATCCCTGCACAGATTGTTTTATTTGTACATACAGTAGGCATAAATACTAAATTCCACTCCTCTAAATTACCAGTTTCTATTACCTTCACATTGTCATAGACCATTTTCAAACTTTCTTGATATCACTTTTTACCTCCACCCCCCCCCCCTCTACTGCCCAACTCTTTTGCTACAACTAATTTTCCTTCAACCAAAAACTGATCAGACATACCGTCAGCAATAACCCTGTGCACGTCTTTCAATCTTTCAAAAATTCTTTTATATCTACACATAATTTATTAACACCCTTTCTACCAGTCTTCCATTTGCCATTCTTACCTATGTATACTTGTTTTTATCTTTATTTTTGAGAAAAGCTAGAACTTATCATCATCTCTTGGTCAATACAAATATCTGCCAGACTCTCAACCCTCTCATTTTCACCTGGTACGCCACACTTCCCAATGGCACCTTCTACCTCTCCAGCGTCCACTCTAGCAGTTAAATCACCCATGACAACTATATAATTCCTTTTAACCAGTCCTTCTATACAACTAGTTAATTCATTCTGAAACTCATTCACCTCTTCACTTTTCTCACAACATGGTCCATACGCACTAACAAAAGCCCAACAATACCTACCTAACCTAACCCTTACCCACATTAACCTAGGTAATATTTTCTTCCATTCCACTTCTTTACCTGTCATCAATTTACTCAACAATAAAGCAAAACTCTCTATTGTTCTTTCCTTATCAATCCCGGACACTTTCTTTACCAATCACTTCACCAAACAACACTTCACCCTTCCATTTAATCTCTACTCACACAAAGCCAATACATCCATCTTTCTATTCCTAAATATATATCCAATCTCACATCTTTTCCTCTATTGTACTACATCCACGCACATTCAGACAGCCCAAAACTAAATTGCAGGGAGCAGTCACTCTCCCTTACCTCCCCCTCTTATATGTCTCACAGGAGTATACAATAAGGGAGAGGGGGTTCCCAGTCCACTCATCCCGTCCCTTTTAGTCGCCTCTCACGACATGCAGTGATGAGTTGGCGCTAGTCTAATTGTTATATTGGCCTTGCTGCCATAAGGGGCGCATATATATATATATATATATATATATATATATATATATATATATATATATATATATATATATATATATATATGTATATATGTATGTATATATATATATATATATATATATATATATATATATATATATATATATATATATATATATATATATATATATATATATATATATATACAAGCATATGCATGTATATATATATATATATATATATATATATATATATATATATATATATATATATATATATATATATATATATATATATATATATATATGTTTGTATATATACATATATATGTATGTATATATATATATATATATATATATATATATATATATATATATATATATATATATATATATATATATATATATATATATATATATATATATATATATATATATATATATATATACTGTGTATATATATATATATATATATATATATATATATATATATATATATATATATATATATATATATATATATATATATCTACACACATATACATATATATATATATATATATATATATATATATATATATATATATATATATATATATATATATATATATATACACACATCCATACTGTAAGCCTGAATACACCAAAAAATATATGTATATGTCTAAATAATGAATATATGTTTATATACATAATATATCCACACTGTTTTATATATATATATATATATATATATATATATATATATATATATATATATATATATATATATATATACCTGTATATATATATATATATATATATATATATATATATATATATATATATATATATATATATATATATATATATATATATATATATATATATATATATATATATATATATATATATATATATATATATATATATATATATATATATTGTGATGGCTGACTTTGACCACCACACAAAACACTACACTTATAAAACAGTATTCACCACCATAACGTACTAAGTCCACTAAAGGTGGAATAGTATCCAAACATTAATACGAGTGCAAAGTCAACTCAAGGGGACAAAAAAAAATACCACAAAAATCTCCTTAATTTTAATACATAATATTTAGACAGAAATAACACCTGAACCACAATAATACATTAATAAATGATACACACTCAATCTTAACTCCCTGTAAAAGAAAACAATTATACAATTACGGAAAGGTCAGCAACACATGCATACTAAATGGAGAGAGGGTCCAGAAAGGAGAAGGCCAACGAAAAGTGAGAACAACCTAACAAATACAAACTAAATATCCCTATCTAGTGGACGATGGCTGGTTTGATTGAAAGGCTTTCACAAGCTCCAGTAAGGACGTCAGCTGACAAGTCGTGATCGCGATACTTAAAATAGGCATAAATATTATTACCTTGGGACAGAGAGGTCCCCTTGGCTTTTACTGAACCAAGGGCAGTAACAAAATGTTAAGATGAGACGTCTTGCTGCAGAGAAAGGATATCCAACACAAGCTCAATAGCTTCAAAATGTGGCTCTGCAAAGGCGTGGAATAATATAGATCCAATCACAAATGTCGTGCCCTACAAGGTTGGAGGCTCAGAAACACACTAAGGAACCATCCTCAAAAAAAGCCCCTCCAAAACTCCGTTCACGCAGGAGCGCAGCCACGTAATCCACACCACTTGAAAATATAAAACAGCCGTTAGTCCATTATAAACACTAACATAACCACCAGTGAAAAGACAAACTATCAAAAAAAATAAACAATAAGTCTACAATATATTAAACCTTATACTTCTATAAAAACTTAAATAATTTAGAAAAATAAAGCAATAATATTACACCTCCTCACCCAACCCAAAAAAAAAAAAATTTCCAATTTTTTTTTTTTTTCTAAAGTGATTTAAATTACAACATACCGGTTATCACATTATGAAATATTAAACCAACACTCAAAAATATTAAATATTAAACCAACACTCAAAAATAATTATTAAACAAATTGCAAAAACATGACAAACAAAAGGAAAGAGGGGGGCAAGTACCAAGGTTTGCAGCTCACAAGGATAGCAATATATAACCGATACTAAAAAAAATCTTAAACCTAAATTAATCACAAGTAAACTTTCCAAAACCAGAAAACCAAAACATCACCATCTGATAAATAGGTACCCAACCTAAAAATTTCACATCACTCATATCGTTAATAAACTTAATTAAGAGTCATTGCACTAACAACCGGATTCTGTATATATAGTCCAAAAGCTATAACCTTTTCCACACACAATACACTGTTCCTTTTCAGGGATACACCTCACTCACTATCAATAAATGTTGATCACAAAAACCACTGTCTATTTCAGTGTTATATATCACACTTATCACCATAGTGTCCAATACATACACACACACCGAACGACACAGAGAAGACCACCACAAGACTCCCCTGCGCAAACAAACAAACAAAATCGATGAAGCGTAATTATTAGCCTGAAAATACAGAATACCAGATTAGTGCCTATCTCTTTTCTTAGCTTATTATAAACCTTATCGTACCTGAAACCTCTAAACCTTAGTA
This sequence comes from Palaemon carinicauda, assembly GCF_036898095.1. Classification (NCBI taxonomy): domain Eukaryota; kingdom Metazoa; phylum Arthropoda; class Malacostraca; order Decapoda; family Palaemonidae; genus Palaemon; species Palaemon carinicauda. The sequence continues at coordinate 15,682 of NW_027172172.1, read as the reverse complement.
GATTAACCTTAACTTAGTCTAGGGTACCACTCATACACCAGCCTGTAGCGCCTAAAAAACGGCTGTTGTGCTACAAACCCATGAGCCCATGACCCATCTAATTAATCAATCATTAGAAAGTACCAGTGATCACCCTCACCTTTTAACCTTAAAGATCCCATATAATATACCCAGAACATTATAGCCTTCTGTAAACAAACCATGATTAATAAATCTTAAATATACATTTACTTCTACTCACTACGTGCCCACTTCAACAGCACACACACCATAATTAGAACGATACAGATACTACCTTTAATAACTGCATAGCCCTCTGTCAATCAACTAATATTCAACGCTGCGAGAGAGAAAATCGGCAACAATATTATCTTTTCCTGGGATGTGGGAAAATTCTAAATTCCACTCTTGCAGCATGAGACTCCACCTCATCAATCGTTGATTTTTATTTTTGTATCTGCTGATGAAGGTCAGGGGATTATGGTCTGTCAAGACCTTAATAGGTGTATCTGAGGAGGAGAGATAAACCTGAAAATGGTTAATAGCAAATACTAAAGCAAGAGTCTCTTTCTCCACAGTGGAATACCTACGTTGGGCGGAGGACAATTTTTTTGAAAAGAATGCGACAGGATGAGAAACTCCCTGCTCGTCATTCTGCAACAACACCGCTCCTACACCAACGTCACTTGCATCCGTGGCAAGAGAAAAAGGAAGGTCAAAATCAGGAGCTCTCAAGACAGGGAAATTAATTAAAACTCTTTTTAAATTATCAAAAGCCCTTTGCGTTTCATTCGTCCAGACAAATGCTACATTCTTTCTCAAGAGATTTGTTAACGGATCGGCTATATCCGAAAAATTCCTAACAAACCTTCGGTAGTACCCACTCAAACCAAGGAATCTTCTGACATCCCTCCTACATTTAGGGACTACCATATTTTCAATACTTTCGATATTGGCCTGCTTAGGAGCAACTTTACCATTACCAACCTCATGACCTAAATATACCACCTTCGCCTTTGCGAAATCGCTTTTCTTTAAATTAATTACCAAATTTGCCTTTTTCAACACCTCAAATAGTGCCCTAATATGTTTTAAATGGGTTTCCCAATCATCGCTATAAATAACAATATCATCAATATACACAACACATCCTTCTAAACCATGGACTAAAGTATTCATTAACCTCTGGAAGGTAGCAGCCGCGTTCTTCATACCAAACGGCATAACTTTACATTGAAACAATCCCTGTGGTGTTACAAAAGCAGACAGGGCCCTTGCCCGCTTTGAAAGAGGAACTTGCCAATAACCTTTCAACAAATCGAATTTGCTAATGTATTTGGCCTTCCCCATTCGATCAATACAATCCTCAATTCGAGGTAATGGATAACAATCAGATTTAGATAACTCATTCAACTTACGGTAATCAAAACATAACCTGAAATCACCGTCGGATTTCTTTACCAATACAACAGGTGATGACCAAGGACTTTGACTAGGTTCAATTAGGTCATGTTTTAGCATATAATCCACTTCCTTTGCTACAACCTCATTTTTGAAGGGATTCAACCTGTAAGGAGATTGTTTCACAGGAGTGGCGCTACCTACCTCTACATCATGTTCAAGGACCGAAGTCCTACCCGGTACATCCGAAAATAATTCTTTATAATTAGATACTAAATTTTTCAAAGACCTTTGTTCTTCCTTACCTAAATGTGAAATTACTCCCGAAAATTTTTCCAAAGACTTTCTATTATCCGACCGCCATTCTCATCCATTAAAACAATTATCATCAATACCCTCCCCCTCTGAAAAAGAAAAATGGTTATTGTTCTCAGAATCTACCGTGTTCCCAATAGTTGCCACAGGAATGACTTTTTCCCGTTCCATATAAGCTTTCAACATATTTACATGACACAGTTGAAAAGGTTTCCTTCTTTGAGGTGTCTCCACTAAATAGTTAACTTCACTTACTTTTTTCAAAATTTTCCAAGGACCTGAAAAAGAAGCTTTCAATGGATTCCCTGGGAAGGGTAACAAAACCAAAACTTTATCGCCTACCGCAAAGTCTCGTGCCTTGGACCTTCTATCAAAGAAAAACTTCATTCTTTTTTGGCTACATAATAAGTTTTCACCCGCAAATTTCCAAGCCTTGGTTAATTTATCGCCTAGATTAGACACATAATCCAATAAATTAACCTCAGGGACGTCTCCCTCCCAAGACTCACGAACCACATCAAGAGGACCTCGAACACAATGACCAAACACAAGGCTGAAAGGCGAAAAACCTAAAGACTGACTTGGGACAGAACGAAAAGCGAACAACAAATAAGGTAATTCCTTATCCCATTCAGAACCATTAATCAAACAATATTTCTTTACCATGGATTTCAGGGTCTGATGAAATCTCTCCAGAGCTCCCTGGCTTTCCGGATGATATGGAGAAGAGGTCACATGTTTTATATTTAACTCTGCCATTTTATCTCTGAAATACCTGCTAACAAAATTAGAACCACAATCCGATTGAATAATCTTAGGCATCCCAAACCTGGTAAAAAAGTCAATTAGTACATCTACAATTTTAACACTTTTTATTGTACGTAGTGGTATCGCCGCGGGATATCGAGACATCCTATCCATGATTGTCAAAATATACTCATTACCACTACGCGTCTTCGGTAATGGTCCAACCACATCAATAATGACTTCCTTAAAAGGTTCGGAAACTACAGGAATAGGACATAGAGGCGATTTTGGAATCCGCTGATTGGGTTTACCGACCCTCTGGCACACATCACAACTATTGACAAACTTCTTTACATCTGCCTTCAACTTCGGCCAATAATAATTCCCTAACAATTTGCAAGAAGTTTTATGAATTCCAAAATGGCCGGACAGACCACTTTCGTGCGCCAATGACATTAACTCCTTCCTGTAACCAAAAGGAACCATTATCTGTTTCACAATTTCATAATCAACATTATCCACCCCCATAGGCCTACTCAACCTATATAAAATATTATTAATTATCTTAAATTTTGGACCAGTCATATCAGACACCTCCCCTGACTCGATAGGGAGTTCCCGAAACTCCTTTTTCTGGGCTTTGATTAGCTCTTCAGTGGTCCAATTTAACTTGTCCATTAACATTCCAAGATCTACAGCTAGGCTATCACTACGATCTAAACTACTTAAATCTACATCAATTGTTGACTCTGCAGCGTCAACAATTCTAGCACTAGAACGAGTAACTGCTGCTACTTCACTATCAGGGTTTATCAATATCGGACAATTATTATTCTTCATAGCCACATCATTCCCTAACACAACATCAACCTCCTTAACCGGGAATTTATCAACTATGGCCAATTTCAAATCTCCTGCAAAGGAAGGGCAGATTAAATTAAAATTTTCAATAGCATATGACTTTACGGAATCAGGAAAACCAGCCAATAACACAAATTCCCCACTTTTGGGTACAAAATTACAAGGTAATGCCTCCCTTAGTATCAAAGACTGAGCTGCACCGGTATCACGCAAAATACGCACTCGTCTTTTCTCGGACGAATTGGCGAAGGAGACACTACCGAAGGACAAATATCTGTCAAAACAACCAGGTAGTCATTGATCAGCGGATGTTGTTGGGGTAGGTTCTCTCTCTCTCTCTTCCACGCCCATCACTGGCCTAACATTAGCATTTTGAGATTTTCTAAACGCATAACACATACTCTTTACGTGCCCCTTCTTATTGCAAAAGAAGCAAGTCAATGTTTTCAATTTCTCTGGATTGTATATATTTGGCCTATTGCCTCTGTTAGGAGAAAAATTATTATTAGCATTACCCTGATTATTATTACTTCCCTGATTATTTCTACTGAACACCTTAGCATTATTATTAGGATTAGCATTATTATTCCTACCTATCTTAACCCAACCAGAATTCACCTTTGTCGTTACTCCCCCTAACTCACTCTTATGAGACAAGCAATATTCGTCACTAGCGATGGCTACCTCTTGAACAGTCTCGAGTTTTAACTCTTCGAGGTGGACCTTCAGCTTATCCGGGACACACCTCTTAAACTCCTCCACCAACATTAACTCCTTCAATTTCTCAAAATCTCCCACCTCCTTGGACTTAAACCAATCGCTAGCATACTGTTCCTTCGCCCTGGCAAATTCAACAAAAGTTTGTTCCCTACATTTTTCTAAGTCTCGGAAGCGTTGCTTATAAGCTTCAGGGACTAACTCATAGGCCTTCAAGACAATAGCCTTCACACTCTCATAATCTGCTGATAGATCCTCCTCCAGCGTTACATATACCCTCTGAGCTCTTCCAACCAATTTACTTTGTATAAGAGTGGTCCAATACTCCTGGGGCCACTCCAACCTTGCAGCAATCCTCTCAAACGATACAAAAAATTCTGCTACATTATTTTCTTCAAATTTAGGTACAAATTTGAGAGCCTGCGATAAATTGATAGCAGGAGTTACTAACCTATTTGGGGAATGGGTGGGGGAAAAAGAACCTGGGTTTCTCATGGCAATCTCATGCTGCCTCTCTTTTTCTCTTTCCCCTGCCTTAAACTTTTCCATTTCAAATTCCATTTGTCTCAGGACAATCTGCTTATCCAAAATTTCTATAGACACTACTTCATCCGGTTTCACCTCTTGTTCCCCACCTGTCTTTACAGTTTTAACATAATCATAAATGAGCAATAGCAATACACCCTTTCTTATGGACACATCATATTCCAATTCAAAATGTTCTGCTACAACTTCCAAGTCTTCCCTATTTAACTCTGCCAACCTCTCTTGCCATCCCTCTCCTCCAAGGAGTTCTAGTACATTAACAACCATGATTACTTATTCAAACAAAATCCTAAATTTGCACAAAACAACACCGAGGAGGTGAAAATACACTGCCTGAAAAATTACCCCAAGAATTAACTTTGCACAAACACTGGTGAATACTCAGGAACGAAATATCCTGCCACGGTCGCCACTTGTGATGGCTGACTTTGACCACCACACAAAACACTACACTTATAAAACAGTATTCACCACCATAACGTACTAAGTCCACTAAAGGTGGAATAGTATCCAAACATTAATACGAGTGCAAAGTCAACTCAAGGGGACAAAGAAAATACCACAAAAATCTCCTTAATTTTAATACATAATATTTAGACAGAAATAACACCTGAACCACAATAATACATTAATAAATGATACACACTCAATCTTAACTCCCTGTAAAAGAAAACAATTATACAATTACGGAAAGGTCAGCAACACATGCATACTAAATGGAGAGAGGGTCCAGAAAGGAGAAGGCCAACGAAAAGTGAGAACAACCTAACAAATACAAACTAAATATCCCTATCTAGTGGACGATGGCTGGTTTGATTGAAAGGCTTTCACAAGCTCCAGTAAGGACGTCAGCTGACAAGTCGTGATCGCGATACTTAAAATAGGCATAAATATTATTACCTTGGGACAGAGAGGTCCCCTTGGCTTTTACTGAACCAAGGGCAGTAACAAAATGTTAAGATGAGACGTCTTGCTGCAGAGAAAGGATATCCAACACAAGCTCAATAGCTTCAAAATGTGGCTCTGCAAAGGCGTGGAATAATATAGATCCAATCACAAATGTCGTGCCCTACAAGGTTGGAGGCTCAGAAACAC
>NW_027172171.1:330000-358484 GCF_036898095.1 Palaemon carinicauda | reverse complement strand
CTTCTATAATTTTAGTCGTAGAGCGAAAATATGCGATGACCACATTTATACCCATAAAACGACTCTATGCTGCAGTCTAACACAAAATCTGACACCAAAAATTTTGGGGCATTTTCTCTGACCTACTCGATTCAGACCCCAAAAATATGGTGTTTTTTCAATAAAATCTCATATATCTTCTATAATTTTAGTCGTAGAGCGAAAATATGCGATGACCACATTTATACCCATAAAACGACTCTATGCTGCAGTCTAACACAAAATCTGACACCAAAAATTTTGGGGCATTTTCTCTGACCCCTTACTCGATTCGGACCCCAAAAATATGGTGTTTTTTCAATAAAATTTCATATATCTTCTATAATTTTAGTCGTAGAGTGAAAATATGCGATGACCACATTTATACCCATAAAACGACTCTATGCTGCAGTCTAACACAAAATCTGACACCGAAAATTTTGGGGCATTTTCTCTGACCCCGGCCCTTACTCGATTAGGACTCCAAAAAAAATGGTGTTTTTTCAATAAAATCTCATATATCTTCTATAATTTTAGTCGTAGAGCGAATATATGCGATGACCACATTTATACCCATAAAACGACTCTATGCTGCAGTCTAACACAAAATCTGACACCGAAAATTTTGGGGCATTTTCTCTGACCCCGGCCCTTACTCAATTCGGACCCCAAAAATATGGTGTTTTTTCAATAAAATCTCATATATCTTCTATAATTTTAGTCGTAGAGCGAAAATATGCAATGACCAAATTTATACCCATAAAACGACTCTATGCTGCAGTCTAACACAAAATCTGACACCGAAAATTTTGGGGCATTTTCTATGACCCCTTACTCGATTCGGACCCCAAAAAATATGTTGTTTTTTCAATAAAATCTCATATATCTTCTATAATTTTAGTCGTAGAGCGAAAATATGCGATGACCACATTTATACCCATAAAACGATTCTATGCTGCAGTCTAACACAAAATCTGACACCGAAAATTTTGGGGCATTTTCTCTGACCCCGGCCCTTACTCGATTCGGACCCCAAAAATATGGTGTTTTTTCAATAAAATCTCATATATCTTCTATAATTTTAGTCGTAGAGCGAAAATATGCAATGACCACATTTATACCCATAAAACGACTCTATGCTGCAGTCTAACACAAAATCTGACACCGAAAATTTTGGGGCATTTTCTCTGACCCCTTAATCGATTCGGACCCCAAAAATATGGTGTTTTTTCAATAAAATCTCATATATCTTCTATAATTTTAGTCGTAGAGCGAAAATATGCGATGACCACAATTATACCCATAAAACGACTCTATGCTGCAGTTTAACACAAAATCTGACACCGAAAATTTTGGGGCATTTTCTCTGACCCCGGCCCTTACTCGATTCGGACCCAAAAAATATGGTGTTTTTTCAATAAAATCTCATATATCTTCTATAATTTTAGTCGTAGAGCGAAAATATGCGATGACCACATTTATACCCGTAAAACGACTCTATGCTGCAGTCTAACACAAAATCTGACACCGAAAATTTTGGGGCATTTTCTCTGACCCTGGCCCTTACTCAATTCGGACCCCAAAAATATGGTGTTTTTTAAATAAAATCTCATATATCTTCTATAATTTTAGTCGTAGAGCGAAAATATGCGATGACCACATTTATACCCATAAAACGACTCTATGCTGCAGTCTAACACAAAATCTGACACCGAAAATTTTGGGGCATTTTCTCTGACCCCGGCCCTTACTCAATTCGGACCCCAAAAATATGGTGTTTTTTCAATAAAATCTCATATATCTTCTATAATTTTAGTCGTAGAGCGAAAATATGCGATGACCACATTTATACCCATAAAACGACTCTATGCTGCAGTCTAACACAAAATCTGACACCGAAAATTTTGGGGCATTTTCTCTGACCCCGGCCCTTACTCAATTCGGACCCCAAAAATATGGTGTTTTTTCAATAAAATCTCACATATCTTCTATAATTTTAGTCGCAGAGCGAAAATATGCGATGACCACATTTATACCCATAAAACGACTCTATGCTGCAGTCTAACACAAAATCTGACACCGAAAATTTTGGGGCATTTTCTCTGACCCCGGCCCTTACTCGATTCGGACCCCAAAAATATGGTGTTTTTTTCAATAAAATCTCACATATCTTCTATAATTTTAGTCGTAGAGCGAAAATATGCGAGGACCACATTTATACCCATAAAACGACTCTATGCTGCAGTCTAACACAAAATCTGACACCGAAAATTTTGGGGCATTTTCTCTGACCCCGGCCCTTACTCGATTCGGACCCCAAAAATATGGTGTTTTTTCAATAAAATCTCATATATCTTCTATAATTTTAGTCGTAGAGCGAAAATATGCGATGACCACATATATACCCATAAAACGACTCTATGCTGCAGTCTAACACAAAATCTGACACCGAAAATTTTGGGGCATTTTCTCTGACCCCGGCCCTTACCTGATTCGGACCCCAAAAATATGGTTTTTTTCAATAAAATCTCATATATCTTCTATAATTTTAGTCGTAGAGCGAAAATATGCGATGACCACATTTATACCCATAAAACGACTCTATGCTGCAGTCTAACACAAAATCTGACACCGAAAATTTTGGGGCATTTTCTCTGACCCCAGCCCTTACTCGATTCGGACCCCAAAAATATGGTGTTTTTTCAATAAAATCTCATATATCTTCTATAATTTTAGTCGTAGAGCGAAAATATGCGATGACCACATTTATACCCATAAAACGAGTCTATGCTGCAGTCTAACACAAAATCTGACACCGAAAATTTTAGGGCATTTTCTCTGACCCCTGCCCTTACTCGATTCGGACCCCAAAAATATGGTGTTTTTACAATGAAATCTCATATATCTTCTATAATTTTAGTCGTAGAGCGAAAATATGCGATGACCACATTTATACCCATAAAACGACTCTATGCTGCAGTCTAACACAAAATCTGACACCGAAAATTTTGGGGCATTTTCTCTGACCCCGGCCCTTACTCGATTCGGTTCCCAAAAATATGGTGTTTTTTCAATAAAATCTCATATATCTTCTATAATTTTAGTCGTAGAGAGAAAATATGCGATGACCACATTTATACCCATAAAACGACTCTATGCTGCAGTCTAACACAAAATCTGACACCGAAAATTTTGGGGCATTTTCTCTGACCCCGGCCCTTACTCGATTCGGACCCCAAAAATATGGTGTTTTTTCAATAAAATCTCATATATCTTCTATAATTTTAGTCGTAGAGCGAAAATATGCGATGACCACATTTATACCCATAAAACGACTCTATGCTGCAGTCTAACACAAAATCTGACACCGAAAATTTTGGGGCATTTTCTCTGACCCCGGACCTTACTCGATTCGGACCCCAAAAATATGGTGTTTTTTCAATAAAATCTCATATATCTTCTATAATTTTAGTCGTAGAGCGAAAATATGCGATGACCACATTTATACCCATAAAACGACTCTATGCTGCAGTCTAACACAAAATCTGACACCGAAAATTTTGGGGCATTTTCTCTGACCCCGGCCCTTACTCGATTCGGACCCCAAAAATATGGTGTTTTTTCAATAAAATCTCATATATCTTCTATAATTTTAGTCGTAGAGCGAAAATATGCGATGACCACATATATACCCATAAAACGACTCTATGCTGCAGTCTAACACAAAATCTGACACCGAAAATTTTGGGGCATTTTCTCTGACCCCGGCCCTTACTCGATTCGGACCCCAAAAATATGGTGTTTTTTCAATAAAATCTCATATATCTTCTATAATTTTAGTCGTAGAGCGAAAATATGCGATGACCACATTTATACCCATAAAACGACTCTATGCTGCAGTCTAACACAAAATCTGACACCAAAAATTTTGGGGCATTTTCTCTGACCCCTTACTCAATTCGGACCCCAAAAATATGGTGTTTTTTCAATAAAATCTCATATATCTTCTATAATTTTAGTCGTAGAGCGAAAATATGCGATGACCACAATTATACCCATAAAACGACTCTATGCTGCAGTTTAACACAAAATCTGACACCGAAAATTTTGGGGCATTTTCTCTGACCCCGGCCCTTACTCGATTCGGACCCCAAAAATATGGTGTTTTTTCAATAAAATCTCATATATCTTCTATAATTTTAGTCGTAGAGCGAAAATATGCGATGACCACATTTATACCCATAAAACGACTCTATGCTGCAGTCTAACACAAAATCTGACACCAAAAATTTTGGGGCATTTTCTCTGACCTACTCGATTCAGACCCCAAAAATATGGTGTTTTTTCAATAAAATCTCATATATCTTCTATAATTTTAGTCGTAGAGCGAAAATATGCGATGACCACATTTATACCCATAAAACGACTCTATGCTGCAGTCTAACACAAAATCTGACACCAAAAATTTTGGGGCATTTTCTCTGACCCCTTACTCGATTCGGACCCCAAAAATATGGTGTTTATTACTGCATACTTACTTTCGGAAGTTCTCAATTTTCGAGAATAGAAAGCTATCGGGAAAAATTGTTTATCATATTGCTGAAGCAATACCCCTCCTACTCCTAAGTCTGAGGCGTCTGTTGCAATGAAGAATTCCTTACCGAAGTCAGGAAATTTTAAGATAGGAGAACTACACAGTTCATCTTTCAAAGTAATAAACGTCTGTTGATGTTGCTCAGACCATGTGAAATCTACGCCCTTCTTCGTAAGATCAGTTAAAGGAGCGGCTATTATTGAATAGTTGCGTATAAAACGCCTGTAATATCCACTACAACCCAGAAATTGCTGTATTCCCTTGACATTAGTAGGTATGGGGAAATTACGTATAGCTGACACCTATCATGGACTACTTTAAGACCTTGGCTTGACACCATGAAACCCAAATATATTAATTATGTTTTGAAAAATTCACACTTACTAATCTTTACCCTTAAGTTATGTTGTCTTAATCTCTGTAGTACTAGTTCTAACTTACGTAGATGTTCTTCTAAGGTGTTGGAAAAGATTACAAGATCATCCATATAGGCATGCAATATATCCCCTAAGAAGTCTCCAAACACTATGTTAATCCTTCTTGTAAATGTTATAGGAGCACAACGTAAACCAAAAGGCATCCGTAAAAATTCATAATGTCCCCCTGGCTGTGCTGAAGGCTGTGTATGGGATACTATCTTCTTCTAATGATATCTGGTGAAAGCCTTTAAGTAAGTCCAAAATGGTAAAATATTTATTCTGACCTAACAAAGACAAAATATCGTCAGTACATGGCACTGGGAATCGATCAGGGATCGTTTCCTCGTTTAGACGACGTAAGTCGACGCAGATACGCCATATTCGATCTTTTTTCGGTACAACTATTAAAGGAAAATTACAAGGGCTGGTTGATTTTCTAATGACTCCTTCCTCTAACATTTTACCTACTTCATCATTTATTTCATTCTGGAATTTCATAGGGAGTCTGTACGAGGGTACATAGATAATTTTCTGCTTGTCCTTTAACCTTATTTGATGCTCGATCACATCTGTTTTTCCTAAGGATACATCCGTAGTGGAAAAAACATCATGATATTTAGTTAAAAGTTCAAAAATTTTTCTGCTGAATTTCTTCGTCTTGAATGTCCTTATTGATTTTATTTTTAATAGATCGCAAAAGGGATTCATCCGCAACTGATTGAGAGTGATTGATTTCAGCAACTGTAAGAATACGATGTTTATAAACTTCTACATCCAAGATATGTTGATTTTTGTGAATGACTAAAGTGTTATTTAAATGATTACAGACTTCGATATTACATTGTTGATGTGAGCCTACTGTGTGACAGACAATCCGTTAGTTTTCAAAGTATCGGAAAGGATTAATATTTCAGATCCCGGTAGTGTTTTCTTTATTTGCACTATTAAATTCGAAGGTATGTTTGGTTCGATAGATTGCGTGCAAGATGATATTACGGGTGGACGAGAATTCTGCTGGGTCGCGTATATTATTTTTTTATTAGTGAGACAAGTTATTGGTTCTTCAACGTATGTTACAGTTACATTTGTCGTCTCCTTTTTGTCCAAAACTGATTTTAAGGTATTAGAAGACTTATAGAATTTCCCTTTGATATACACGCCGTGCTTGGCAGGAGCTAAGATAATGTTTTGATTTCCCATAGATGGGTATCCTATAATTACAGCTGGATACATATTAATGTTTTTTACAACAACAAACGTATCGGCAAACGTGCGATTACCGACTCTGAACTGAACATGAGTTATGCCTATGACATTTAATTCATTATTCCTTCCCCTATACCCGAAAGTTTAATTCCGGATTTTTCAATCGGAAAGTTCGAAAACAACAAATGATGTGTCTTCAAATCCTTGATATTACGTGGACTACCAGAGTCAAAAAATAACGTAAAGGATTTGTGTTCTAAATTTACAGCATATAAGGTTGGCCGTAACTCATTTTGGCTTATTATTGTATGAATTTGTTGCAAATCTACGGGAGCATGCACTGTTTTACTTAATTCGGCCGTGTGTTTCATAGGAAAATCTATTGTCTCACAATTATTTGATAAAACATTAAATTGATTATTCAATAGTATTGATGTTGACATGAATGACCTTGACCCAACATCACTCTCTTCCCCTCTAGAGTTAACTATGTGGTATTTGCTTTGCTCTGCACATTCTGAAAATTAGTCTGACCTTGCGAGGTCTGGTTTGACGACCCAGGCTCAGTGATATTTGAAGAAGTGTTTGTTTGTTTTGGACTCTGAACTGAATTGACATTTGGTTGTTTCTTCTTATTGTTAAAATGAGGATTTTTCTTTTTATTTCCATATGGAACTGACTGTGGAATTGACTGTGTATTTCTGGGATATTGTTGTGTCTTACGTGAGTAACATTGACTATATGAATGGGTTGCAGTGTTGTGAATTGAGCAAAATTACGTTCTGCATTCTGCGCTTAAGTGACCTTGACGTTTGCAGTTATAACACGTCATTCCCACTACTGGACTGCTAACTACGTTCACTGTTTGTGGTTTTGTTTCATTCTTATCAAAAACTTGAGTTAACACGGGATCGAAATCTGGACACTTGGACATATGTTTCTTTATCTGTTTATAGACATCCAATTCCGTACTTGCAGGCGTTAACTTCTTATCAAAACACCGCACTAAAGCTTCAGGCAACATAAGTGTCATGCAAGTTAAATACATTAATCGTAGAAAATCTTTCACGGAGATGTTATCGTTATTAACCCAAGTGGAATGACCTAAAATGTCCTGATATTCGTTAAGCCTATCAGCTATGAGAGCTGCTCTCTCAATAACATTAAGCCGATTCATAGTGGCTTGATTAAGTGTATTTCGTAACGTTAATACTACATCCAAGGCTTCCTCACCCCCATAAATCGCGCGTAACCTAACTTTGAAATCATCCCAAGTAACTGCTTCTTGAAATGAAACACCTCTTAAATACGCACTCGCATCCCCCTTAGAAAAATCTATAAAACTTTTAGCTTCTTGTAATTGTACAAAAGGGTCTACGGTTTGTTTGGCCTTTAAATGGGCATCGGCGGATGAAATCCATGACTCCACATTTTGTGGCAAGAACCCGTTGACTCGACCCTGAAAAGGAAGGATTGCTGACCTGGCATTTACAAGCGTCACAATTGGAGGAGGATTAGTCTGGCCTACACCACTAGGTCCAGGGGAAGGGCTTACAGGGGGAATCATGACTACTGTATTTTTTCTCCTATCTCTTCGACCCCTTGCAATTCTATCAAAATATCTATATGAGTACAGACGCCCACTGCATAAACGCATATGTATAACAAAATTCCCCAAACAATTTTACTAATCCCAAAACATTTCCCGAGAATTTCTGAAAGAAAAAGGAATTAGCACAAAGAAAGAAAAATTCTAAATGAGAATTCGTAGTTTCCTTTAACAAAGATTAGCACTCACCCCAGTAATAATCGACTAACGACTCGTGATAATTACACTTCACTGCCCAAACTGTAATGAATTAAAAAATTAGTACTTAGCTTATATATGGGTCTGCGTGATGTCGACACGTCCTCTCTCTCTCTCTCTCTCTCTTGATGTTTTGTTAGCGATGTATCGTTCGAGTTTCTTTTTGAATGTAGTGCTTTCTGGATATGTTTTGCAATTGTTGAACGCCAGTCCTTGTGTTTCCTAGGATGTTGATTGAAGATTCAGGTTGTATTCATAACATTTGTTAATGTTAACTGGACTATAATACTTAGTCAAAATTGTAGATTCATGTAGATAATGTTGAGTTCTTGAAGATCTTTCTCTGGTTTTACAGCTTTTATTTTGAAGTCTTGAAGATCTTTCTCTGGTTTTAAAGCTTTTATTTTGAAGTCTTGAAGATCTTTCTCTAATTCTTAGAGTTCAACCGCCGCCACCATTTATTGGTGTGCTACTGTTATAAGCACACATTGAGTATGTGTTGTTTCAGATGTGTGTAACTGGATAACAGAATACATCTTATTAGCTTTAACCCTGGATAGGTACGCTCCTCGGACACCCCTTTAAGGGTATACTCGGACGCGAACGACCCCGACTCCAAAAAAAATTCTTGAAAAATCAGTTTTTGCAGTAACCTCTTTTTTTCTTTTGCCAATAAAAACTTCAATGAATGCTTAAAACAACTGTAAAGATAAATACTACTCATCTGCAGAAAAACTATTTATTATAAATATTTAAAAAAATTAAGTAGAAAAAAAAGACCTGACATAAAAATTCATAAAAAAAAAGTTTATACATATATACACAAATCCTTTTAGGAATTGATTCATGAATGTTTAGGACACATCTTGATGTATTTTGGATGAAGTCAGACCCATGGAGGTGAAGATCTGAAATGAGAAAAAAAAGGGTAACTTTTTATGGCCAAAAAAATTTGTCCCAATTTCATGAATTTTTTTGGGTACCCAAATGAAATAGGAAGTGGCTAATTTTTTTTAGGGAATAAACATATGTTATCCTAAAATAGAAATCTGTAAAAAAATCTTCATTATTTTGTAAATTACATTTATATCAGGGGCCATATCTAAAGGTAATTTTTTGAGTACTTAGAAATTTCGTAAAAAAATACATATATTTAATATATAATATGATGATATTTATGCAGGTAAAAATATACCAAAATATCACAAATTCTATAGGGAACAAGAATATGTATAGATAGGGCAACTTACGCTTCGGATATGTCCACAAAATGGCAGCCAACCACACTGACTCAGACTCCCTAATCTGCCACTTGAAATGTAGGAAGGGTATGTCAATTTCAAGGTGTTATTTACTAATCTAATTATAATTGGATATGCATAAAAATTGTATGGTGGGTTGCTGGATAATTGTCGATTATTTTACGACTATAAAATTAAAATTCTGACCCAAAAAAATTTTTTTTGAAGGGAAATAAAATCGAAAAAAAAACAAAAATGTGAAACAATATAATATTTTAGCTAAAAAAATTTGATGATATTCAATCAAAAAAGAAGTAAACAAAATTTTCCGACAAATAAACATCTAGAGGAATCATTACTCTTTGATAGTTCCTTAGTACGTAGTAATTTTGAAAGAAATGGGAAAAAACGAAAAAATGGCAATCACCGGAAAATCGAACACGTACCTATATTTACGCCATATCTGGCTAAAAAAAAGATAGGCATGGGTAGCCAGATCATCTAGAAACACTTTCCAACACTATAGAAATATAAGTTTTGCGACACTACTTGCCAATTCCTTACGGTAACATGACTAAGCAAAAAAATGCAAAACAAATAAAAAGGGGCACTAGCGGAAAAATGGCTAACATTCTAATATACGGCATTTCAGAAAAAAAAATTCAGCCACGTGCTAGGCAAACCATCAAGGCACATTTTCCGACAAATAAACATCTAAATGAATCATTATTCTGTGATAGTTCCTTAGTACGTAGTAATTTTGAAAGAAATGGGAAAAAACGAAAAAATGGCAATCACAGGAAAATCGAACACATACCTATATATACGCCATATCTGGCTAAAAAAAAAGATAGGCATGGGTAGCCAGATCATCTAGAAACACTTTCCAACACTATAAAATTATAAGTTTTGCGACACTACTTGCCAATTCCTTACGGTAACATGACTAAGCAAAAATATGCAAAACAAATAAAAAGGGGCACTCGCGGAAAAATGGCCATTCTAATATACGGCATTTAAGAAAAAAAAAATTTCAGCCACGTGTTAGGCAAACCATCAAGGCACATTTTCCGACAAATAAACATATAAATGAATCATTACTCTGTGATAGTTCCTTAGTACGTAGTAATTTTTAAAGAAATGGGAAAAAACGAAAAAATGGCAATCACAGGAAAATCGAACACATACTTATATATACGCCATATCTGGCTAAAAAAAAAATAGGCATGGGTAGCCAGACCATCTAGAAATACTTTCCAACACTATAAAAATATAAGTTTTACGACACTACTTTCCAATTCCTTACGGTAACATGACTAAGCAAAAAAATGCAAAACAAATAAAAAGGGGGCACTCGCGGAAAAATGCCCAACATTCTAATATACGGCATCTTAGATAAAAAAAAAGTCATGCACGTGTTAGACCAACCATCAAGGCACACTTTCTAACACATAAACATGAAAAAAAAATGAATAATATACGGCAATTCCTTACTACGTAAATATTTTTACAAATATTGAAAAAAAAACAGAAATTGGCAACCTCAGTTAAATACCCAATATACCAATAACTACGTCGTATCTGACAAAAACAAAGTCATGCATGGGTAGCCAGATCATCTAGACACACTTTCCAACACTAAAAAAACAATAGTTTTACGACACTATTTGGTAATATCTTACGGAAAAATGACTTGGCAAAAAAATGAAAAAAAATGAAAAAGGGGCACTCGCGGTAAAATGCCCAACATTCTAATATACGGCATCTCAGATAAAAAAAAAAGACATGCACGTGTTAGACCAACCATCAAGGCACACTTTCTAACACATAAACATGAAAAAAAAGAATAATATACGGCAATTCCTTACTACGTAAAATTTTTTACAAATATTGAAAAAAAACAGAAATTTGCAACCGCAGTTAAATACCCAATATACCAATAACTACGTCGTATCTGACAAAAACAAAGTCACGCATGGGTAGCCAGATCATCTAGACACACTTTCCAACACTAAACAAGCAAAAGTTTTACGACACTATTTGGCAATATCTTACGGAAATATGACTTGGCAAAAAAATGAAAAAAAATGAAAAAGGGGCACTCGCAGTAAAATGGTCCTCGTGGTGATGAACGACATTTTAACTAAAAAAAAAATCATGCACATGGTAGCCAAACAATCCACCAAGACTTTCCACAACTGATAACCTATACAAGTTGCACCATTCTACGACAATTTCATAATACGTAATAACTTTGATAATTATGCAAATTACCTTAGAAGGGTAAACTCGGTCGCGCTCGACCCCGACGCGTCTCAGAAATCGGGGAAGGAGTACAGCTACACTAGAGCGTGTAGGGGAGACACCTCCTGCAGGTCGATCACCCACAAATTCAGTCACGGGGGTGAGTCACGTGAGAAAAACCTGTTTTTTTTTTGACGCTCGGGGTCGCGTACGACCCATCGTACCTATCCAGGGTTAAAGTATTTATTCTATAAAAACAACAGAGTTTAACATCTCCATCACTGGAGGAAGCTGGGTTGGTCAGATGACCAATTCTGGTGAAGTATAGATATGAACTGACTAACTTATCGATATCACAGATATCGTATGCTTACTTTATATGAGTTTCGTCATAAACTCGGAAGACACCTGCATCCGGTGACGTCACAAACTTTCACACGCTTAGACAATGTGTTGACGTTTAAGAAAAATGTCACATTGTCGAGGTTTGCATTGTACGTCCTGTTTATGATTTGAATGACTACAGCAAGTCCCACGGCTAGCACCTTCCTCCAACATGACATATTACGTCATGTGTTTTAAACATGTAATATTAACTATTCTAATTATTACATATATATATATATATATATATGTCCATATATCTATATAAACATATATATATATATATATATATATGGAGAGAGAAAGAGAGAGAGAGAGAGAGAGAGAGAGATAGGTAGATAGATATATACACATATATATTTATATATACACGCATATATAGATATATATATATATATATATATATATATAAATGTGTGTGTGTGTGTGCGCGTGTTTGTGTGCCTCTCTCTCTCTTTATACATGTATGTATAATATTCAAAATACTTCCATAACTATAAAACTAGATTTCTTAGTTAGATTTATTTTCAATAGAAAGGAAAATATTACATTTGACTTTTTCACAGATTCTACATTTTCTAGAGAATCCAACACTCCCACTCATAAAAGTAAATGCAATCACGAAATGATTTCAGATGTAAAGTCGTCTTTTCGAAGTGAAACTAATGAGCCAGATCTCATTATCATTCTTAAGGTAATTAAATTGATGACTTGGCATCATATAAATCCGATTTTTTTTCCATTCTATTATATTTTTAACTTTTTAGTCTTTGTCCTCTTCTTATTTAGGGAATATAATCACACTTTTTTTTTTTTTGGTCAATTATAACTTCTACTTTTCTAACCTAATGGGGAACATTTCCTTATAGCACCTGACACCAAATTATCTCCTTTCTAATTTTGCTTTTATATTTCCTTTTGCGTATTCCTAAAATCATTATATACTGTCCAAACACTTTTAATGCCATTACTATTCGTATTTTATTTTTATCAATTTTGTGTAGGTGAACAATGGAATCTAAAACTAGTGGTTACCTGAGATGCTAACATCTCTAGTGTTCATGACATACCTCCTGCAAGGAAGCTGTGAGTCATTAGAGCACCCGTAAGATAGATAACCTGATCAATGAGCTACGGATTCATTGTTAATTCCTTGGAAATCTCGCCTGATTGGGGAGTTTCTTATAATACGTATCCATGAGTCTGGCAAGGACGGTTTTTCAGATCAGAGAGGCAATTGTGGACGTGTTATTTGTTCTGCTGCTTCATCCATCTCCTCCCTTTACATACTGTTTCCCTTATTCTTTCTTCCTCTTCATATGTGAAGCAACTCTCAAGTTTATACTTGAACCTGCAAGGAACTTTATATTCGAACCTACTTTTAACTCTATACTGGAACCTACTTGGAACAATATTCGAAGCTTCTTTGAATTTTTTATTCGAACCTTCGAACCTACTTCCAACTTTATACTCAAACCTGCTTAAAATTTTAAAGTTGAACTTACTTTCAAAATTATACTCGAACATACTTTGAATTTTACACTGGAACCTACTGGGAGCTTCATATTCATCCTTTTCCAGCAACATGCACATGAAGAGTTTCAACCTATATTCGTCTGTGTTTGTATTTGAAGATAATTTCTTGGATGAATTGAAATTTACTCGAATCATTCATTGAATAACTCTTCTGATTGTTAAATGTTAATGCATATTGTTAGTTACTTCACAATTTGTTTCCAGGGAATCCATATCATTCCATAGAAGGCACTATTCTATGGCCTAAGCAAATAGCATATATATCTGAGTTGACCATTCTTGCATTACTTGAAGAAACTCATAACACATTCACATCTTTCTTACAAAGATTCTCTTGCGTCCTAGAGACTTAGTCGCAAGTTTGAATAAATTATTATTATTATTATTATTATTATTATTATTATTATTATTATTATTATTATTATTATTATTATTATTATTATTACAGCCCTAATTGGAAAAACAGGAAGATACAAGCCCGAGACTCCAACAGTGAAAATAGCCCAGTGAGGAGAAAAAAAAGTAAACTATAAGGGAAGTAATGAATAAAAAAACATAAGACATCTTAAGATAAGTAACAATGTTAAAATAGATCTGTCATATATAAAGAAGGAAGCAACATTTTTGCCAGCTTTTTCAACATGCAATCATTAACTTTAAGTTTGAACTTCTGAAGATCCACCAATTCAACT
The DNA here is from genome assembly GCF_036898095.1 of Palaemon carinicauda. NCBI lineage: Eukaryota > Metazoa > Arthropoda > Malacostraca > Decapoda > Palaemonidae > Palaemon > Palaemon carinicauda. The sequence goes on along the minus strand of NW_027172171.1, from coordinate 344,343 downwards.
GCCTCATCAAGAAGATCATTCTAATACCAAAGCTCTCCTCTTCATCAATTTCTATTTCGGAATCATTGTGAATTTTATTCCCTTTTCAATAAGTAATAATCCAACATTCTTTCCATTGTACGGAATTCGCTGAAACCTCTGATCAATCTTTTCTTCACTTAACTATTATTCTCTGTTTGAGCTCATGGGTTAATACAATCATACTTTTCTAACTGGGGTTATGACTTAGTTGATAATAATAATAATAGTTCAAGTCTTGATGTATCTGCATAATAATAATAATAATAATAATAATAATAATAATAATAATAATAATAATAATAATAATAATAATAATAATATCTCTTTTATCACTCCATCTACATGTCACATTCCTTTGTATTTTCATTATTATTCTCATTCTTAGTAGGCACTGGGCCGAGACTTGCTTTTGTAAACCTTTGAGAGAGAGAGAGAGAGAGAGAGAGAGAGAGAGAGAGAGAGAGAGAGAGAGAGAGAGAGAGAGAGAGAGATTCTTTTGTTTTATCTTCCACCCTCCCTTGCATTCCAGTGTCTTTCCAGCAAACAATATTATGTTTAAGCGACGATAAATAGCCTGTGAAATATTGCTTGTTGAACTCTACTCTTTTGTTGTGGAAACGTTTGTTTCTGGGACTTCCCGGCAGACTGCAAAGTTATTTCCGAACAATAAAATAAATATAATGGGTATTTTCGACCAAGACTTGGAGATGCTTTTCTGAGTGATATTGTTTCCATTTCAAAAAAGGGGACACAGAGGGTTTGATTGCATGGCTCAAAATATAAGGAGATCGAAGAACAGGTCAGAGGAGAAGAGAGAGAATTGTTCAGAAGAAGGTAAATAGAAAGTGATGTTTACATTTGGACTTATCTGTAATTTGGGAGATGATATTGATAATAGTGTTAAAATTCTTATGAAATTAAGATATAACAGAAAAACCTAATATTGCCTATGAAATTACTTCTTGTGGATGTTATCATTCCATGTTACATTTTTCTCGTGAAAATGGCTGACAAGATTGTAGTTATCATCCCAATCAACTGAATTTCTGCTGTGTATTAAATCTAATCCTAACAAGATTCTGCTTACCATTCCAATCAGCTGAATTTATCCTGTATACTAAATCTTAATCCTGGAAAGATTCTGGTTACCATCCCAGTCTACTGAAAATCTACTGTCTTTTAAAATTTAATCCTGGCTAGACTCTTGTTAACATCCCAAGCATCTGAAGTTCTACTATCTAATAAGATTTAACCCTGGCAAAATTCTTGTTATCGTCCCAATCAGATGAAGTTTTACTGTCTATTAAATTTAAATCCTGGCAAGATTCTTGTTATCTAACCAATCGGCTCAATTTATACTGTCTATTAAATTTTGATACTGGCAAGATTCTTGTTATCATCCCAATTAGCAGGTTCTACCATCTATTAAATTTAAATCCTGGTAAGATTCTTGTTATATTACCAATCTGCTGAATTTATGCTGTCTATTAAATTTTGTTACTGGCAAGATTCTTGTCATCATCACAATAAGCTAAAGTTCTACCGTCTAATAAAATTAAATACTGGTATGATTCTTGTTATCATAACAATCAGATGAAGAACTACTGACTATTAAAATATAATTCCAGCAAAATTATTGTTATCCTCCAAATATGAAGTTTTAGTGTCTATTAAATCTCAGTCCTGGGAAGATTCTGGTTCTCATCCCATTCTGCTGAATTTATAGTGTCTATCAAATCTTAATCTTGGAAAGAATCTGGTTATCATCCCAGTCTGCTGAAATTCTACAGTCTATTGAATTGTAACCTTGGTAAGCTTCGGGTTATCATCCCAGTCAGCTTGAGAACTATTGTTTATTAAAATTTGATCCTGCCAAGGTTCTTGTTATCATCCCAATCAGCTGAAGTTCTGTTGTCTATTAAATTTTGATCCTGACAAGAAGTTCGTTATCATCCCAATCAGCTAAAGTTCTACTGTCTGATGAATTTTAATCCTGGAAAAAATTTTGTTATCATCCCCATTAGCCAAAGTTTTACTGTTTATTAAATTTTAATCCTGGCAAGAATTTCGTTATCCCATCAGCTAAAGTTCTACTGTCTATTAAATTTTAATCATGGCAAGAATTTTGTTATCCCCATCAGCTAAAGTTCTACTGTCTAATAAATTTTAATCATGGCAAGAATTTCGTTATCATCCCCATCAGCTAAAATTCTACTGTCTGATGAATTTTAATCCTGGGAAGAATTTCGTTATCATCCTCATCAGATAAAGTTTTACTGTTTATTAAATTTTAATCCTGGCAAGAATTTCGTTATCCCCATCAGCTAAAGTTCTACTGTCTATTAGATTTTGAACCTGGCAAGAATTTCGTTATTATCCCAATCAGCTAAAGTTCTAATGTCTATTAAATATTAATCCTGGTAAGAATTTCGTTATCATCCCAATCAGCTAAAGCTCTACTGTCTATTAAATTTTAGTCATGGAAAGTATTTTGTTATCATCCAAATCAGGTAAAGTTCTACTGTCTAAAAAATTTTAATCCTAGAAAGAATTTCGTTATCATCCCAATCAGATAAAGTTCTACTGTCTATTGAATTTTATTCCTGGCAAGAATTTCGTTATCATCCAAATCAGCTAAAGTTCTACTGTCTAAAAAATTTTAATCCTAGAAAGAATTTCGTTATCATCCCAATCAGATAAAGTTCTACTGTCTATTGAATTTTATTCCTGGCAAGAATTTCGTTATCCCCATCAGCTAAAGTTCTACTGTCTATTAGATTTTGAACCTGGCAAGAATTTCGTTATTATCCCAATCAGCTAAAGTTCTAATGTCTATTAAATATTAATCCTGGTAAGAATTTCGTTATCATCCCAATCAGCTAAAGCTCTACTGTCTATTAAATTTTAGTCATGGAAAGTATTTTGTTATCATCCAAATCAGCTAAAGTTCTACTGTCTAAAAAATTTTAATCCTAGAAAGAATTTCGTTATCATCCCAATCAGATAAAGTTCTACTGTCTATTGAATTTTATTCCTGGCAAGAATTTCGTTATCATCCCTTTCTGCTAAAGTTCTACTGTCTTTTGAATTTTAATGTTGGTAAGAATTTCGTTATCATCCCAATCAGCTAAAGATATAGTGTCTATTAAATTTTAATCTTGGAAAGAATTTCGTTATCATCCCAATCAGCTAAAGTTCTACTCTCTATTAAATTCTATTCCTGGCAAGAATTTTGTTATCCTCCCAATCAGCTAAAGTTCTACTGTCTATTGAATTTTAATATTGTTAAAAATTTCGTTATCATACCAATCAGCTAAAGGTCTGTTGTCTATTAAATTTTGATCCTGGAAAGAATTTCATTATCATCCCAATCAGTTGAAGTTCTACTGTCTATTAAATTTTAATCCTGGAAGGAATTTCGTTATCATCCCAATCAGCTAAAGATCTACTGTCTATTAAACTTTAATCCCGGAAATAATTTCGATAATATCCCAATCAGCTAAAGTTCTCCTGTCTATTAAATTTTAATCCCGGCAAGAATTTCGTTATCATCCCCATCAGCTAAAGATCTACTGTCTATTAAATTTTAATCCCGGAAAGTCTTTTGTTGTCATCCAAATCAGCTAAAGTTGTACTGTCTAATAAATTTTAATTCCAGAAAGAATTTTGTTATCATACCAATCAGCTAAAGTTCTAGTGTCTATGAAATTTTAATCTTGGAAAGAATTTCGTTATCATCCCAATCAGCTAAAGTTCTACTGCCTATTAAATTTCAATTCCGATAAGACTTTCGTTATCATGCCAATCAGCTAAAGTTCTACTGTCTATTGAATTTTATTCCTGGCAAGAATTTCATTATCATCCCCATCTGCTAAAGTTCTACTGTCTATTGAATTTTGATATTGCTGTGACGGTGCCGAGAGAAGGATGTGAACTCAAAGGCAGGATGCAATCAGCTGAGATAATTTATTATGGAACACTCTCCTTTATATACAAAACCTCAAGGCAACAGGAAATTACATGTTCGAGAAAATGACAATGTTACATAGGCGACCCGCAGACATGTTTATTCTGTTTTTTTTTAGTGTGAGGGAAGAGCGAAGATACAAGCATAATATATAGAAAAGGAATTATGTACAATTTTGTGACACACGGTTGGTACATGGCTCCCCCCCCCCTAAAAATGACATTCTGTACATGTTAGATAGGGCGCCATGATCTAGAGAGGCGAACTCTAGGCGGGTCATCTGGCAGAAGATAAGCAGGTTTAAGACAATCAATGGAGACCCATTCTTCTTTGCCACGAATGATTAGTAGGAATGGTTTTGGACTGCGTCGGATCACAAGGAAAGGGTCCGTGTAAGGGGGCGTTAGCGGTGGCTTAGTAGTGTCGGTGCGCAAGAAGACGTGTGTTGTAGAGTGCAAGTCTGTTGGTATGTGATGCTTCGCTGGGGGCTTGTAAGTCTGGCGGCATGGAGTAAATTTTCCCACGACGTGACGTATGCGCTGGAGATCATCGGAGGAGGTTGTAGAAGGAAAAAATTTGGCAGGGACGACCAACGACCATTTCAGCTGCCGAGACGTCGAGGGCGTCTTTAGAAGTGGTCCTTAGTCCTAGGAGGACCCAGGGAAGCTGAGTAAACCAGTTGCAACCCTTGCAGCGGGACATCAAAGCTGCTTTGAGTGTGCGATGAAAACGTTCAACCATCCCATTGGCAGCGAGGTTGTAGGCCGTTGTCTGATGTAGGGTGATGCCCAGGAGATTAGCTAATGATGTCCACCATTGAGAGGTGAAAGTGGTTCCCCTGTCAGAAGTAATATGCTCAGGGTTACCAAATCTTGCAATCCATCCAGAGAGTAAGGCAGATGTACTTGAGGCGGACGTTGAAGTTTCCATGGGAATTGCTTCAAGCCAACGTGTGGAGTGGTCGATGACGGTAAACAGGCAACGATGTCCTTGTGATGTGGGTAGGGGGCGTACAACGTCGACGTGAATGTGTGCGAAACGACGCTGAGGTTGAGAAAAGGTGCCCACTCCTGAATCCGTGTGTCGGTGTACTTTGGAAGTTTGGCAAGAAGTACAGGCGCGGAACCAATCCTTAGCATCCTTAGAAATGCCGTGCCAAATGAACTTTGCCTTCAGCAGCTGTGCAGCAGAACTGCACGAGGGATGTGAAAGGCCGTAATTGAAATCAAACACCTGTCGGCGCATGGGAGCAGGAATCCAAGGTCGCGGTCTGCCAGTACTGACGTCACAGAGGAGGGTGGTGTTGGAGTTTTTGAGTGGGAAGTCTTCCCAACGGAGGGACGTGCAGGATGTCCTACATGCTTGATATTCTGGATCCTGTCGTTGGGCACCAGCCAGGGCGTTGTAATCCAATCCCAGTTGAACGGCAGCCAACGTGTTTCTTGAGAGGGCATCGGCAACGTTATTCATTTTCCCAGGGACATATTGAAGGGGGCAATTGTATTCAGCAACAGAGGAGAAATGTCGGCTTTGCCGGGTGGACCAGGCATCAGACTGTTGAGTAAAGGCGTGCACCACAGGCATGTGGTCTGTGCGAATGACAAAGGGCGTACCTTCTAAGAAATGGCGAAAGTGACGGACAGCCAAGTGCACCGCCGGCAATTCTCAATCAAAGGTAGAATAACCTGATTCTGCCTTGGACAGTTTTCTGCTGAAGAAGGCCAATGGGCGAGCCAAGCCGTTGACCACCTGCTCGAGTACTGCACCAATAGCGACGTCGCTGGAATCGGTGGAGAGAGGGAGAGGGGCATGTGGGATAGGAAAAGTGAGAGCTGCAGCAGTTGCTAGGGCCTTCTTTGAATTACTGAAGGCTGCTTCTTATTAGGGACCCAACTTCACGTCCTTTGGCTTGCCCTTGAGGGAGGCGTAGAGGGGAGCAAGAGTGGCGGCAATGGCTGGCAGAAAACAGGGATAATAGTTAATCATGCCCAAGAATTCCTGCAGAGCTTTGACGGTCGAGGGCACGTGAAAGTTCTGAACGGCTGCTACCTTCTCAGGGAGGGGATGGAGTCCTTCAGGAGTGATGCGGTTCCCTAAGAACGGCACTTCGTTGGCGCCAAAGGTACACTTGTCATACCGGGCTAAAAGGCCGTTTTGTTGCAGGCGGTCGAGCACGATGCGCAGGGGACGGAGGTGTTCCTCTTTTGAGGAGGAGATCCGGTTCTGTTTGCATGTTCAGGCGCGTATAATCTCCGCAAGGACAGAGGGAGCCATCTTTCTTCAGAACGATGTGTAAGGGTGACAACCATAGGCTTGAGGCCTTTTGGCAAAGGCCCATTTCCTCCATTTTGGCAAACGTCTGTTTGGCGTCTGCCAATCGTTCCGGTGCCAGACGTCTGAATTTTGCGAAGACTGGGGGTCCTGTCGTCTTGATATGGTGATAAATACCGTGCTTGGCAGGAACCATGGGCGTTTGGCGAAGTTCTGGACGGAAAACTTCCGGGTATGACGTGAGGAGGTGGGCGTAGGTGTCCGTGGGTGCGCTGATGTGTAGAGCGAGGGTAGAGGGGGCGGGTTGAAGAGGTGTCGACAAGTACAAGTCTGCGTTGACCAATCGTCGGTGGGCAACATAGACTAGAAGGTGGAAATGAGAGAGGAAATCTGCACCGAGGATTGGCAATATGACATCAGCAACGAGAAACTTCTAATTGAATTTACCGTTTCCGAACGATAATGTGAGGTTCTCGTAACCGTAGGTGGGTATCGCAGATCTGTTGGCAGTTACCAAGCGGACGTCAGCAGATGTAAACAGACTACGTCGTGTCTTGAAGAGTTTCCTTGGCAAGAGAAAATGACAAGCACCTGCGTCTACCAAAAATAGCACCCCCGTTCCTGCATCATGTAAAAAGAAAAGATTAGACACATGGGAGGCCACCGCCACGAGCAATGGCCTACATACACGTTTTTTTCGGCCACTGACAATCCTCGGCACATTTCTTCGCGGTTGCCCCAAATCTGAAGTGGTAGTAGCAAAACTAAGGCGGATGGGAGGTAGTAAGTGGCTGTAGAAGTCGTTTGTTGGGGCGCTAGCGATTGGTTTGTGGTGGGTGGCTTTGTCGCTGCTTCAGCAGGTCACAGGGTAGGGGTGTATGTCCTATGGCATTCATGTCCGCTTCGGTTGACGTTGAATGGGCATCATCTTCGTCAAGGGTGGAGGTGTTAATGGAGGTCTCTGAAGTGGCTGTCCATAAGGGTATCGGCTTTGGTCATCAAGTCCTTTATGAGTAAACTATCGACATCGGGTATGGCAGCGCGTATAGGTCCAGGTAAACGGCGTATCCAAAAGGCACGAAGCAGGTTCACCTCACGAGGAGAGCCGTCTGTGGCAGGTTGAAGGCGAGCTATACTGGTCATTTCCACGAGGGTAAGCGAAGCCTTTTGGTCCCCCAACGGTTGTTGCGAGAGCTGAAAAAGCTTTGCTATACGGGCGGCTGGCGACGGCGAGTACTGCTGCAGAAGGTATGTTTTGAGGGCGTCATACGTTCTTGGGGTGTCTGCTTGTTCACAAAGCCAGTCGCATATTTCTGGGAAGGTGTCCTCAGGTATCGTCGCGAGAACATAATCTGCTTTGGTGGTTGAGCGAGTTACTCCGTTGATACGAAACTGGACTTTTGCGCGCTGAAACCGAGCAAACGCCTCTCCGCTGGCGAATGACCAAAGTTTCAATGGGGGAGCCACAGCGCCAACTTCAGTAGAGTCCGCCATAGTACCAACGATGGAGGGGCGAGGGGGGTAGGGGTGGAAGGCAGTGGGAGCGAGTCGACTTCCGGGGTCACCAATATGATGGTGCTGAGAGAAGGTTGTGAACTCAAAGGAGGGATGCAATCAACTGAGTTAATTTATTATGGAACACTCTCCTTTATAAACAAAACCTCAAGGCAACAGGAAATTACATGTTCGAGAAAATGACAATGTTACATAGGCAACACGCAGACATGTTTATTATGGTTCTTTTTAGTGCGAGGGAAGAGCAAAGATACAAGCATAATATATACAAAAGGAATTATGTACAATTGTGTGACACACGGTTGGTAGATTGGTAAGAATTTTGTTATCATCCTAGTCAGCTGAAGATCTACTGTCTATTAAATTTTAATCCTGGAAAGAATTTCGTTATCATCCCAATCAGCTAAAGTTCTACTGTCTGATGAATTTTAATCCTGGAAAGAATTTTGTTATCATCCAATCAGCTGGAGTTCTGTTGTCTATTGAATATTAATCCTGGCAAGAATTTCGTTATGATCCAAATCTGCTAAAGTTCTACTGTTTATTGAATTTTAATCGTGGTAAGAATTTTGTTATCATCCCAATCAGCTAAAGTTCTGCTGCCTACTAAATTTTAATCCTGGAAAGAATTTCATTATCATCCTAATCAACTAAGGTTCTACTGTCTATTAAATTTTAATCCTGGTAAGAATATCATTATCATCCCAAGCGCCTAAAATTCTACTGTCCATCAGATTTTATTACTGGAAAGAATTTCTTTATCATCCCAATCAGCTAAAGTTCTGTTGTCTATCAAATTTTAATCCTGGCAAGTATTTTGTTATCATCCCAATCAGCTAACGTTCTACTGTCTATTAAATTCTAATTTTGTTAAGAATTTCTTTATCGTCCCAATCATATTAAGTTCTACTGTCTATTATATTTTAATCCTGTCAAGAATTTCGTTATCATCCCAATCAGCTAAAGTTCGTACTGTCTATTATATTTTGATCCTGATAAGAATTTTCTTATCATTGCAATCAGCTATAGTTCTACTGTCTATTGAATTTTAATATTGGTAAGAATTTCGTTATCATCCCAATCAGTTAAAGTTCTACTGTCTAATAAATTTTAATCCGGGCAAGAATTTCGTTATCATCCCAATCAGCTAAAGTTCTACTGTCTAATAAATTTTAATCCTGTCAAGAATTTCGTTATCATCCCAATCAGCTAAAGTTCGTACTGTTTATTATATTTTAATCCTGATAAGAATTTCATTATCATCCCAATCAGCTATAGTTCTACTGTCTATTGAATTTTAATAATGGTAAGAATTTCGTTATCATCCCAATCAGTTAAAGTTCTACTGTCTAATAAATTTTAATCCTGTCAAGAATTTCGTTATCATCCCAATCAGCTAAAGTTCGTACTGTCTATTATATTTTAATCCTGATAAGAATTTCATTATCATCCCAATCAGCTATAGTTCTACTGTCTATTGAATTTTAATATTGGTAAGAATTTCATTATCATCCCAATCAGTTAAAGTTCTACTGTCTAATAAATTTTAATCCTGTCAAGAATTTCGTTATCATCCTGGTAAGATTATGGATACCATCCCAATCAGTTGAAGATCTGAATTATATTAAATGTTAAGCTTGGCATACTTCTTTTTATCATCCAAGACACATGAATTTTTACTCTACATCAGAACTTTAACCTCTAAAATATTCTGGTTATAGCCCCAATCAACTGAAGTTCTAGAGAACACTATATATAGATCCTGGAAAGCTTTTTGATATCTTCCAAATAAGCTAAAGCTTTATAGTATAGTAAATCTTAATATTGACAATATTCTGGATATAATCCTAGTAGGCTGAAGCTTTATTGTACAATATATTATCTATGTAGATAAGATTCTAGTAGTCATCCCAGTAAGCCAAAGTTTTACTGTAGATCAAATTTTTATCCTGATAAGATTCTGGTTATAACTTTAATACGCTAAAATTTCAATCCTAATATATATCATGAATATTCCTGCAGGTTAACATCGGATACTTAGAAATAATCTTATAAATATTCATTAGGAAGTTCTATTTAAAAGCAGTGGACCAACTTTGATTATATTTTAATTACCAAATAATAGACACAAGTATTTAAAATTGTGCATCATAGGTCTATTATATTATCCACTCTCAAATTAGAATTGTCTTTTAAGTAGGAATTGAAAACCTTTTATCATAATTTGTAGCAGATAATAGGCACGTGTAATTACATTGATGCACTAGAGGTCTGTTTCATACACCACTCTCAAATTAATAATCCATATTCACGACTGATTTCATAGTTATAAACTTTTGCCTTATTTTGGTATAAATGTCAAATATTCATTTGGTATTTCCAGCAAAATAAGGAAAGTAGCAAAGAGGAATATCTATTCTTGCCATAAAAATCGACAATTATTGTATTTCTATCTCAATTGTGAGTCTATTCTAGCTATTACACGCATGCTAGAAATAACTTTATAGTATTACATATTAAAAGATTATGAAACGGTTACGTTCAAATTGAAGGTTTATATAAAATAATTTGATACTGATGAAAATTGCAATGCAAATTTAAAACCTGTTACTTTTTGCAAAAGGATTCCTTAGCAGAATGATATCACTGAGATAATGTAAAGTAACATATGTTATTATTCAGGCTAATTAAGGTTGTGCATGTCACCTGTTAGGTGATAAATGAGAGACGAGGCAGATACAACTAAATTTATTTTCACAGACAGCGAGCTTTTATGACAACAGTTTCAGTGGAAGAAGGTCGCGAAAATTCAAAAAGATCTATTCAAGAATTATCATCTTCATCATCCCCTCCTATGCCTATTGGCCTCGGCAAGATTTGGCCAGTTATCTCTATCTTGAACTTTTAAATCAATACTTTTCCATTTATCATCTCCCACTTCACGCTCCATATTCTTCAGTCGTGTAGGCCAGGGTCTTCCAACTCTTCTAGTGCCTTGTAAAGCCCAGTTGAAAGTTTAGGCAGGCTTAAACTGGTTCTTTTAGCAGAGGTGTAGACCAAGAAAAATAATAAAAATGAAATACCATTACAATGTACGAGTGTGTGTGAAACACATGCGGCCCATGGTTTTTGTAAAATATGTGTCGATCGTACATAGTATCGTCAAATTAAAGACTCCCAGTATCTATTTGAATGAGGGTCATATTAATGTAGAGATGAAGAAAGCTGTCTGTTGTAGCATTGTCGTTATCTTTTCTTCAATAATAGAAGTAAATAAAAAAAGGATGATGAAAGAGAGGCAACACAGGATAACGAAGACATGAAAGGAAAGATAATTGACGGATTTTTTTTTTTGGAAAGTTATTTTGATAGAATTTATTTTCTTGAATTCTTGTGCAAGTGTGTGAATTATATACTGTACTCGAAATGAGCTGGTGGAGATGTGATTAATTTATAATTTATTCCTAACACTTCATTTTAAATGTGTAATCTTGAAACAAATCCCGTAATTATATAGTTGTATTTGTCTTTGTAAAAAAAAAAAAAAAAAAAAAAAAAAAAAAAAAAAAAAAAAAAAAAAAAAAAAAAAAAGGTAAATCGCAGAGTTTCAGTAAATTTTCTCTATTTGCAAAATCAATAAAATTATTAAAACTATTCACCTTTGTTAATTAAATGCCGGTCTTCGCATGAAATAAGAATCAAAAGATTACCAAGAAACTTTAGTTGCAAAGTCAGACTAATTATGACAATTTTCATTGAAGTAGTAAAAATTCACATCAGGTTACAGTGATCCTTGTTGTCGATTTTTTTTTTACAAGAAATTACAGCCAGTCCAGATTTTTTTTAAAGGATAGACGGTTATATCATAAAGATTTATAGACAAGAAATCCTTCCTACTCAATTTTATTTTTCACCAGCCCTCCATACATGTCTCTTTAGAATTAGCTTCCAAACCATATAATAACAACTACTGTCAATCCCATTTTCTGTCCAAGACATCACATGAGATATCTCTTATCAAATCAAAGACCATCCATTTATTAGATCTCGTATATAATTTTGGGGTCTAAACATCACGTTGCATAACTTTTTTTTCTGTATTTACGTTTACAACTAAGTATTTTCATAGATGAATTTCTTTCCTAACAGTGTTTAAATCTATTTATATAGCATCTCATGCAAATAAAGTAATATCCTCAATGTGAGCCTTACCAAAGGTTCCACGTACACAAGGTAAAAATCCATAGGTACACACAATGTCTACATATATAGACCGTGGGTGCACAGGAGGTCCGATGCCTACTTCCTTCAACAGTTACCGGCTGATGTGGGGGGTTAGCAAACCTAAAAATCTCCAAAGAGCAGGGCTACAACATGTTGCAAGACGGCCACCACTATTTCACAGTTATACGTTCCCTGATTTCGCAATGATTCATGCATATTGTGCACCGAAAGTTTCGTTATCTTGTGTACATCTGTATCAACATTTTTCATATTGTCTCTTTCCTAGATTTCCATTTTTTTTCTTTACGAATTTCACTTAATATTCTATATTTAGGATTTAAATGCTTGTCAGAATTATCATATTTGACCGCGTTTATTTTCTTTACTTCATTTATAATTTTCCAATATGACTTTGCCTACAGTATATACAAAAGTTAAACTTCGTACACATATGAACGTCTGCTGTAATTCCCATGAAGCTTCTCCACGTCCAACGAATTTCTCAAGAATTATCACCATCACACGAAACATGGTAAATTCTTGAAATAATAAATAAGAGTTTTTCTTGTTAATATAATCATTAAAAAAAAGTTTTAGCGATGTTAAAACAATTTCGTAAAATTGCGGAGTGAAAGTTACTACTGCTCTTCCCATTTAGTAAACACGGTTGTTTTCACCAACCAGTGTTGCTGGCTTTCAACGGTTGCTTTCACCAACAAAGTGGCTCTGACGTATTTAGTAGATTCACAAGAGAAATCAATAATTTCTTCGAAAGCTTAATTACATCTGGTTTTTTACTTTGATAGATTCATACTGAAACTTTACTGTGTTTTCTTTTAAATCATTATTATTATTATCATTATATATTATTATTATTATTATTATTATTATTATTATTATTATTATTATTATTATTATTATTATTATTATTATTATTATTATTATATACATATATATATATATATATATATATATATATATATATATATATATATATATATATATATATATATATATATGTATATACACAGCTTCCTCGGAAAGAGAAACAAATTCATATATAAAGTATGCAGCTAATTGCGGATAAATTAATCAAGAATTATGATACATATAAAAACGATAGAAAATATAAAAAAAGTTAAATAATGAAACTAATTCAATAAGATACATAACAGATAATTAATTGATACCCTATTATACAAATTCCTACAATTTTTCTTTAAAAAAAAAAAAAAAGACGAATACCTAATCGAATTAGGTATCTAATTTCACCCCTTCCTACATTTTGAGTCAAGCAATAAATGAATACTTCAATTAATGAAAGAAATAAAGCTGAGTTCGTTGGACCATTTAATTTTCCTCGGTAAGATTAGAATTGCGATTCATTCTAAATTTTGACTTGTGCGTGCGTGCATGTGTATGCTCTCGCAGTGTTTTCTAAATAACTATTCTCTGAGGGGTGGGCTAGTGTTAGTAGTAATTAAATCAATTTCAATATACACTTTAATCGGTGTCGTTCATACTTTTTTATCTAAAACGTACTTGACATCCTATGGAAAGCAATTACAGTTTCCTTATTTGTAATTAACATCATTATTTGAAATCAAGTTATTATATACTTGTTATTAGAAGAATTCAAAATACTATCACAACATGCAGTAAAATTACTCAGATATTCAAGTGCTTTTAAAAGAAGATTTATCAATAAATGGACAAATTCTTTAACAAAGCACTACGTACATTCCTGCCCCAACACTATTTCAATTCAAATTTATTTAAAACTTTTTTAGAAGAATTTGAAATAATTATCTCCGCATGAAATATAATTATTCAGCCTACAATAAATTACTCAGATAAATCAATGCTAAGATTTGTTAATAAAAGGAAAACTTTAACAAAGGACTACGTACATTCTTTTGCCCTGTTTAGGATGCAGGAACATCTGGTGCACACTCTACCTCGATCTATTTAAAATAAAAGTCTGATGATATGCATTTTCAACTGGGCAAGGCACTGGCATAAATAGTGCTTCATTAAAATGCAGAAAAGAGTTCAGGCGTTTTACTTCTTAGTCGTTATTTGGCATTAAAACGTTCTACAATCAAAGGTAGATTTGAGAACTGCTTTTAAGAAGGGAAAATTAATCTTTTTTTTCAGTTTTAATTTCATATGAAAAAGGTATATACCTCCGAGTCCATTTAAGCCGATTAACTTCTATAAGTTTCTAATGATTTACTACGGATTTTTTTTTCTTTTTTAAAGGCTGTCATGAATGGCAGAGTCAAATGACAGTGATATTGCCCTTGCAAGTAGGACAATACCCTTGTGTGACCATGAATTGATAG